>NW_020954547.1:1637970-1644004 GCF_900497805.2 Vombatus ursinus | reverse complement strand
AGTGCTTCAGGAAGGTCACTTTGGAGAACAGATTGGAATAGGGAGAGACCTGAAGTAGAAAGACTAACTTTGCCCACAACTGCAGTAGTCCGGGCATAAGATGATGAGGGCCTACACCACAGTCACATCTCTGTAAGTAGAGAGAATAGAGCATATAGGAGAGATTTTGTGATAACAGATTGAAAAGGTGGGTGAGTGGGAGTGAGGAGTGGAGGATGACAGTTAAACTGTGAGCCTGGGTTACTGGGAAGATGGTAGTGTTTTCCATGTAATAGGGAAGTTGGGAAGAGGGGAGAGTTTTTTGGGGAAAGATAATGAGTTCTGTTTTGAACATGTTGAGTTTGAGATGTCTATAGGCAGTTGGTGATGTGAGGCTGGAGCTCAGGAGAAAGGTTAGGACTGGATAAATAGATCTGAGAATCATCTGAATAGAAATGTTAATTGAACACATGGGAACTTATGAGATCACCAAGTTAGACAGTATAAAAGGACAAGAGAACAGAAGGTTAGTGGGTGTTACCTGAATGAAGACTCAAAAAATGAGATTGAGAGGAACCATCAGTCAGGTAAGAGTACCAAGAGAGCAAGGGCATAGAAACCTAGAGAGAAGAGAGTACCTGGGAGAAGATGGTGACCTACAGTGTCAGAAAGCTACAGACAGGTCAAGAAGGATAAAGATGGAGAAAAAGTCACTGGAGTTGGCAATTCAGATATTGCCAGAGACTTTGGCGAGCACAATTTCAGTTGAATGATGAAGTTATAAGTCAGGTTCCAGTGGGTTTAGGAGAGAGGGAGGGGAGAGGAAGTCAAACTACTGATTAAAGTTAGCAAAGCACTGTATATGAACGATCTGATTTGAACCTCACAACAACCTTGCATTGTGCATTGTAGAGCTTAATGGCTATTTTTGAATGGAAGATCTTTATTTACCTTTACCTTTATTTATTTATTTTTTTTGATGAGGCATTTGGGGTTAAGTGACTTGCCCAGGGTCACACAGCTAGTAAATGTCATGTGTCTGAGGCTGGATTTGAACTCAGGTCCTCCTGACTCCAAGGCCTGAGCTTTCTCCACTGTGCCACCTAGCTGCCCCCACCTTCATTTTTAAAAAAGTGACTTTTCTTAAAAGGAAAACTAGGACCAATGAGAGGTAGTATGGGAGGCAGGGGATGCCCAGTTAAATAAGTACAAGAAAGAACTTTCTAACAGTTAGAACAGTCAAAATATATTAGGATGCTTTATGTGGATAGTGAGTTCCTGTCACTGGAGGAATAAATTCTAGATGACCATTTGTTGGGAACATTGTGTAAAGGATTCATGCACTGGATATAGGTTTGGAATGGGTGATCTCTAAGGTACCAACTCTTGGAGTCTGAATAAAAAAAATAAAGCAAAATCTCTACTGGAGGGGTGGGGGAGAGGAGGAGTTATTCCAGCACTGCCGAGGACAGCCCTAATGAAGAGGGTCTTCTTGCTGAGCAGTGCATAGAATGTGTTTATTGATTGAAGGTGAAGCTAGTGGATTTGAAGCTAGTGAGTTTTGCAGCATAATCTGACATCTGTCAGTCTTGGAAGAAGGAACAGTTCAAAGCATCAGCTTATCCATATGGATGTGGTGATGAAAACTCTGTTAGGGGAAACGCAACCCAAGGGGTTGGAAATGTATCAAATCAAATTTGATACCAAACCGAGTCTGGTACCAAATCCTTCCCCTTGTCTGCCTCTAAAGCATGGTGGAAGGATAGCATAGATCCATCAGCTGTTCGACCTGGAAGGGACCTGAGGGACCATTTAGCCCAACCCCCTTATTTTACAGATGAAGAGACAGATACTCAGAGAGGCCGATATGTTGAACTTGGAGTTAAGGAGACCATACGTTAAAAGCATCACTCTCACACCAGCTGTGTGAACTTAGATAATTACTCCTTTATGAATCCCAGTTTTGCATTGCTAGAGGATGAGGAGATTGACTTAGATGCCCTATAAAGTTTCTTCCAGTCCTCATTTTATGACCCTTTTACTTGCTTATGGTCACAAAGCTAGGGGAATACTGGAGGTAGGATTCAAACCTTGGTCTTCCTGACTCCAAGTGCAGTATTCTAACCACACTTATAACCCAAGGAGCGGCAGATGAAAGTTTTGAAGATGTACAAAAAGCCAGACAAGGAAAAGATGTTTTGAATAAAGATGAGACATGGTCTGTTTGAAGAAGGGATGGCTGAATTGCTCTCAGTGATCTTTCAAAGCTTAAGGGAGATGGGAGAGATGCCCAGGACTGGAGAAAGGTGAATGTTGTCCTGGTTTTCAAGAGAGGGAGAAGAATTGACTTTTCAAACTGTGGGTCAGTGTGCTTTACTTTATTGCTGGCAAAATTCTCTATCAGCTGGTGGTCCATTGGATAGAGAGGAGGACTTTGAGTCAGGAAGATTTGAGTTCACTTCTTGCTTCAGATACTTCCTGGCTATGTAACTGACCTGAAGTCTCTTAACCTTTCTGTGCCTCAGTTTATTCATCTGTAAAATGGGGATAATACCTACTTCACAGGGTTGTTGGGAGGATCAAATTAGTATATTTTATATATAATATATATGTACATATATAAAATCACTTAGCAAACCTTAAAGAGCTATATAAATGTGAGCTATCATTATTATTTTCATAAACTACCAAAGGGATGGTTAATGAAGATTTAGAAAAGCACAGAGTGATTACTAAGAACCAATATGGCTTCATTGCAATTCATGCCAGGTTGATTTTATTTCCTTAGATGACTATAATCCAGGTAATGTTGAAAAGTAGTGAGGTGTGAGATTGTGCACTGGTCTTGGAGTTAGGAAGACTGGGATTTAGATCCTGTACCACTCACTGTGGCACCTCGGAGAAGTGTCTTACTTTTTTGGACCCTAACTCAGATGGCAGTATTAAAAGCACCTACCTCAGAGGGTAGTTGGGAGGCCTACATAAAATGATCTGTTTCAAACACTTCTCAGGCTTCAAAGCACTACATAATGGTAAGTTATCATCAACATTTTTAGCAAAGCATTTGCCAGTCTTCCATGCTATCATGGTGGCTAAGACGGAGATTGTGGGCTAAATGATGCCACAAGTTGAATGATCACACCTCAACATATTTGCTATCCTTCCTGGCTTTATGTCCTCTCTGAGTCCAATCAGCATGCTACATATGTCTCTATCCAAGTCATAGATACGTGCTAAACAGAACAGGGCCTAGTCCCTATGATACTCTGCTACAGATATCTCTCTCAATTGATTTTGAGCAATCAGACTAATCTTTGGTTTATGTGGGACTACTTTTGTCTCTGACATTCTTAGGGTATGGGTCAAAATTATAGACATTTTAGCCACTTAAAATTATTCTGAATTTATGGCCTCTTTAACAATGACCTCTGTTTTTGGATGGGGGGGGTAGCACTATCACTAGCTACCTTCTTCCCCCAACTACTGCCTCCCCAATAAAAAAGGAAAACACAATCCTTCTAACAAATCAGCAGTTAAGCAAAACAAATCCAAACATTTGCTATTTTTTCTACTAAAAAAAGCATAATTCCAAATTGCTTTCCAGAATAGTTGGGCCAATTCACAGTTCCACTAACAGAATGCCCATCTTTCCATAGCCCTTCCAACATGAACTCATTCCATTGTTTGTCATCTTTGCCAATTTAAATATTGTGGTAGTGAATCCTCAGAGTTGTTTTGACCAATAGGCATGTATCAAGTGCTTACAGTGTTTAAGGCACTGTGTGTAAGTATAAAATGGGGGAGGTTTTGGATCATAGGTGTATAGATTTAGAATAGAAGAGACTTTAGAAATGATCTGACCCAGCTACTTATTTGACAGATAAGGAAACCGTGGCACAGAAACCAGGATTCTAAGGGCCCTTGAGATAATACTATGTGATGGTTGGTCAAAAGAAATGGGAGTATTTAGCTTTGGAGAAGAGAAGACTAGGTAGGGGGAAGGGGGTGTATGATAGCTTTCTCCAAATACTTGAAGGGCTGTCATGTAAAAGACAGATCAGATTACTTCTACTTGACTCTAGAAAGGTAGATTTAAGGTCCATCTGAGAAAAAGCTTCTTAAAAATTAGAGCTATCAAAAGATGGAATGGGTTCTCATTCCAAGAGAGAGTGGGTTACTAGTCAGAGGAGGTTTTGATGGATATATTGTAGAGGATATTCTCACTTATAAATAGATTGGACTAGATGGACACTTTTCCAACTCTGAGATTCTGTGATGTGTGTACTCATAGGTATGTCCGTGAACTTCTGACTTTCTGGACTTGGCTACCTTTTTTGTTGTTGTTCAATTATTTTCAGTCATGTTTAACTTTTAGTGTCCTCATTTGGAGTTTTCTTGGTGAAGATACTAGAGTGGTTTGCCATTTCCTTCTCCAGCTCATTTTACAGATGGGGAAACTGGGGCAAATGGGGTTTTAAGTGACTGGCCCAGGGTCACATAGCTAGTAAGTGTCTGAGGTCAGATTTGAATTCAGGAAGATGAGTCTTCCTGACAAGGAAAGGCCAGTAACTCTATCCACAGAGCCACCTACCTAAGCTTGAATTTTTTCACCCTGGAGGCCTGGGGCCTCCACCTTGGAGTATCCATCTTTCCCTGTGCCCTTCTCATCTTGGAATATTTCTCTGACCATGCAACCGTCTTCACCCATTGTTGAGTTCCTCTTAGGGCCTTATTTTGGGGAGGGGCCTAGGCAAATCAACCTTCATTCCTTTCCTGGCTCTGCTTCTGACTTTCTGGGGCTTTGACACTATGCTCTTCCTGCCCCCAACTTTTTAGTTCCCTCTTAGGGGTTGTCTTCCCTTATTAGAATGTAAACCCCTTGAGAATGTAAACTCAGAGTTCCTGAGTTTAAATCCTGACTCTTCCACTTGCTATCTTGGACAGTCATTTACTTTCTCTAGTGCCTTAGTTTGCTCTCTGTATATCGAGTAGGTTGGACTGAATGGCCTCTCCAGTCTCTTAAAGCTCTGTCTATGATTTTAAACCATTTAAGGGCAGAGGATTTTTTTTTTCACTTTTTCTTCGTTCCAAAACTTAGCTCAATGCCTGTAACATAAGTAAGTGCTTCATAAATGCTGAGTGATTGATTAATTGAAATATAAACTCCTGTACAAAAGAAGACACTCCCCCTGAGCAATTTCTAGCAGCACTAATTTTATCCCTAGATGCCTGCAAAGAGGGAATGAAGAATATTCTCGTTAAATGTTCACTCAACTCATGAGTATGATCTAAAGAACACACTTTCTTGTCTGAATACGGAGGTAATCGGAATTCATTCAGGTGGGTCGCCTCAGAGAATGCTGACGTCACAGGGCAGTCTGCTGTGATTGATGCCACTCAAACAGCAATGTTATTAGAAGAAGACTATTAGTAGTCAAAAGGCAGGCAGTTTAAATGTCATAAAAAGTTCTAGGTGAAGTGAGTACACCATTCTAAATTGCTCTTCAGCACACAAGACTGCGTTGTAGAACCAGGGATTACTTGCTAGCATCATCTCTCAGACTTTGGGTGACTGCAAAGGAAGGCAGGAAGCAGGGTTTGGTTTTGGTGGGGTATGGAAAAAACAAACACTTGATATTAAATTATTCTTTCATCTATTCCACATAGTAGATAATGATTTCAAATATGGGTAAACATATGAACACATGAGTCTATCTATGATTTAAAATTTTTTTAACTTTTCAATCCTACATAGATATTTCAATGTTTCAATGTTTTTTCAATCCTATGTAGATTTTTTCATTGATATGTTTCAAAAAACTTATTTGAGTAAACAAAGAATCAGCTTTCCTTTACCTGAAGCAATAATTTTTAAAATTAATTTATTTTGACTTATCAACAATCACTTCCATAGACTTTTGAGTTTTAAATTTTTCTCCCCCTCCTTCCTCACCTCCCTCCCCAAGATAGCACACAATCTAATATAGACTATACACATACATTCCTATTAAACATATTTTCACATTAGTCGTGTTGTAAGGAAGAATTAGAACCA
>NW_020954547.1:1637648-1637925 GCF_900497805.2 Vombatus ursinus | reverse complement strand
AGAAGGAACCACAAGAAAGAGGAAACAAAACTAAACAGAAGAAAAAAAAGAACAAATAGTATGCTTCAATCTGCATTCAAACTCCATAGTTCTTTCTTTGTATGTGGATAGCATTTTCCATCTGGACAGTTTTGGAGATGTCTTAGATCCTTGTATTGCTGAGAAGGTCTAAGTCTATCAAAGTTATCCATCTCACAATGTTGCTATTACTGTGTACAGTGTTCTCCTGGTTCTGCTCGCTTCACTCAGCATCAGTCCATACAAGTCTTTCCAGGTT
>NW_020954547.1:1637458-1637527 GCF_900497805.2 Vombatus ursinus | reverse complement strand
TGTGCTATTGCTGCATCAAAAGGAATGCACATTTTTATAGCCCTTTGGGCATAGTTCCAAATTGCTCTC
>NW_020954547.1:1619967-1637309 GCF_900497805.2 Vombatus ursinus | reverse complement strand
GAAGCAATAATTTAATGAAAATAGAAATCTGAAGACCTTATAAATTAAAATTGTGTCAGTTTTGTTAATTGTCAGAAGAATGACTGAACAAGTTGTGGTATATGATTGTGGTGGAATACTACTGTGCTATAAGAAATGATGAGCTCAATGATCTTAGAAGAACATGGATAGGCTTGCATGAAATAATGAAGAGCAAAATGAGCAGAGCCAAGAGAACATTGTATACAGCAACAGCAATATTATTTTAAGAAAACCCTGAGTGACTAAGGCATTTTGGTTATTATAAATACCCAAATTAACTACAAAGGACATGAAGGAAGACACTATCTGCATCCAGAGACAGAACTTATACATAGAAGTGTGTATAGAATAGTTTTACATATACATAGGTGCAAATATATATATATATACATATATATATGTATATATTTGTGTCTAATGGTAGCCATCTCTGCGGGGGAGGGGGGAAGAAAAAAAGGAAAAAAAGATACATCATAACTTTATTATATATTTATAAGGAATAGCAAGTTGTACATAATAGATTAGCAGTTTCATGTACAATTATCTTTTTTTCCTATTCTAGTTGTTATGAAAATGCTTGTTTTATTTCTTAAGTTCAGAATAAAATAAATAAAAGAAAAAAAAAGAATAGTCAGAAGAAGGTTCCAATATGTTAGGACTGAGCTCAGAGGATGGTACCCATTTCCAGAGATAAGTTCTGGGAAATGACTTGCCCAGGTTCACAGAGTTAGTGTCACAATCTTCCTCCTGCTTATAATGGTCTCCCTTCTCATCTTTTCCTCTTGGAATCTCTAGTTTCTTTTAATGCCCAACTGCAGAGCCTTTTCCTCCAGCCCAGTACTTAGTGCTACTCCCGAAATTACTTAGTATTTATTTTGTATTTTCCTTTTGTGTGTGCCCCCTCATCCCAATAATATATAAGCTCTCTGAGGGCAGGGACTGTTTTGTTTTGTATCCCTAGTATTGTATCTCTCACACAGTAGACAAATGCTTGTGGAATGATAGGAGATAGTTGGGTGGCATATTGGACTTTGAGTCAGGAAGACTTGAATTTGAATCCTGCCTCAGATATGTACTAGCTATGTGCTCTTGGGCAAGTCACCTAATCTCTCTGAGCCTCAGTTTCCTTATCTGTAAAATGGGGATAATAGCAATTACATCGCAGGGCTGTTGTAAATATCAGATGAATTAATACACATCTAGTGCTATGTTAACATAAGTCGTTGACTTTAAGTCCAGCATTCTATCATAGGTTCATAGATTTAGAGCTAGAAGGGAATTTGGAAACTGTATGGTGGGTTGGATTGAGAGCTTCTTGAAAGATACTCTCTTTGCCTTTCCTTGCATCCCCATAACTTAGCACAGTATGACCCTGGGAAAGTCATTTAACCCTTGTTAGTCTCAGTTTCCTCATCTGTAAAGTGGGGATTATAATAGCATCTACCTCCTAGGGTTGTTGTGAGGATCAAATGAGATAATATTGGTAAAAGTCACTTAGCTCAGTGCCTGGCACATAGTAGGTGCTGTATAAATGCTTATTCCCTTCCCTTCCCTCTCCTTCCCCTCTCAGTGCTCTAGGCACCTGCCTAAGGCTATAAGTTTCAGAGGAGATACTGTCTGTCCTGCATCGACAGAAGGATTGTCCTCACATGGGAGTTCACTATGCCCAATAAAGTAAGAGTCTCAGCCTCTATCCTGCGTACTCTACTTCCTACCTGGAAATCAGGCAATATGAATCACTGGTGACAGATCAAGTCACTTTAATGGAAACTCAGTTTACTCATCTGTAAAATGAGGTAGAAAATAACACTTCTACTACCCACCCTCTGGGGTTCCTATGAGGAAAGGGCCTGGTAAACCTTAAAACTCTATAGAAAAGTGTTGTTGTTAATAATAAAGATGGTTGTTGACTTTAGAACTAAGAACATTCTTCCTGTCTTGCTTTGTAGAAGTGTCCTCTAGTTTATAATTGTTTTATCACTACTTCAAATCCATTCCTTTCCAGGGATGAAGTAAGTCTTGGTTTAGTGGAATGGCACTACTATGTCCTATTATGTGTCACTACTACAGCACCTACTATGTGTCAGAATCTCGGAATGGGAAGGTAACCTAGTCTAATTCATACCTGAACAAGAATCCCTTCTTCCACGTGCTTGAAAAGTAACCTTGAAACCTTTTCTCAAAGACCTCTAATGAAGGAGAATCTACTATTTCCCATGTCAGCTGATCCAATTTTTGGTTAGCTCTATTTGTTAAGAAATTTTTCCTTACGTCTAATTGAAATCTGCCCCTTTGGAACATTCCTTGATTGTTCCTCGGCAAAGAAAACAGCGCAAACCTAGTCCTTCTTCTGTATGACTGCCCTTCAACTAATCTCTTTCCCAGGCTTCCCCGCATTCCTTCAATTGATCCTTGTGTAATATGATCTTCATCATCTTAGTCATCCTCTGGACTCTCTACAGTTTATCAATGTCCTTCCTAAAATGTGCACCCAGAACTGAATAGAATACTATAGGTATGCTATTACCACTATGTAATATAACAGGACTATCACTTCCCTAGTCCTAGACGCTGTACTTCACTTGATGCAAATTTTATTAGATTTCTCTTGGATGCCATATCATGGTATTGACTTATATTAAACTTGTAGCCTACTAACTTTTTTTCAGATAAATTTTCATCTTTGTACATTTTCACCTATTTTGTTTTTGTGAAATTGATTTTTTGAACCCAACTATAAGATTTTACATTGATCCTTACTACATTTGGTCTGAATCTAATCTATAATATCTACTAATATATCTGATTGGTAATAATGAATAAAAATATGTATATTCTAGTAAAATATGGCATTTTCCTGTTAAGCAAATGTTAGTTTACTAATGATAATTATATTTATGATGAGGAAACTTGGGCCCAGAGAGCTTAAATGTTGTATCCAAAATCTCACAGGAAGTAAGTGGTAGATAAAAGTCAGATATGTTCTGCTGCATAGAATTTGGGCTCCTTCCACTTAAGTCATCAAGTCAAATCAGTAAGTAATCAACTCCCATTTTGTGCATGGAATCCAATAAAGTGCTGTGACATTAACAAAGGAAGTGGGAGAAATGGTTCCTACCCTTGAGGAAAGAGGTGCCAGTTGCTCCAGCTAATGACAGACAGGAACAGGAGCTAAGATGGCAGGTAGGGAATGGAAGTACAAAACTCTCAAATTCTATACATTTTGGCAGAGGATATTCTTCTATAGAGGGAATTCCTGAAAATTAATTGAATGTTGGGAATTTTCCCCAGAGAACATATGAAATAGTGAAAAAGGCAATGTGTTGGAAGTCAGGATCCCTGGATTCTGCTCTGAGACCCGTTACTTCCTAGGAGTTTGATCTTGTTAGCTAACTCTTCTGAACCTTAGTTTTCACACCTGTAAAATGGGGATAATAATACTTGTCTTGCTTATGTGGGGATTAAATGAGATGATGCATGTCATAGTGCTGTGTGCAAATGTTATTATATTTATTTTCTTCTGCATGTATTTAGTTCCTGATTGGAATCCATTTGCTTATGTCACTGTCCTTAGAATAACAAGAATAAACTTTCATGAACTGTCTTTCACTTAATGATTTGCCATCCTGATCCAAGGGAAAAATGTTTGCCCATTGCGTTCGAGATAAAGCTACAGGATCTAAAGATTTGGAGGAGAAATCTCCTTTGTAGTCCAACTCCCTTATTTGACAGGTGAGGAAACGGAGGACCAGACTGATGAAGTGACTTACCCAAGGCCACATGGGTAGGAAGTAGCAGAGTTGGGATTCAAACCCAGGTCCTCTGACTCCAAAACTAGTGTTCTTTTCATTCTACCAAACTTCCATCCCAAAGTCTTAGTCTAGTGTTCAGGGCTTGCTATAATATGGCTAGTACTTGTCTTTTTATTTGGACCTTCATTTATCTCTTTATATACAAACCTGCTGCACTATCTCAACTGGTCTATTTGAGTGTCTTAAATGAGGATGGACTTTTCTGCCCCTGTGTTTTTGCTCCTTCCATTTCTTTTGCCTAAATTCCCTTTTTTTCATCTCTGTTTGATGAATTCTTAGCCCTTCTTCCATGTCTAGCTCAAATGATCCAATTTTCCTTTAATTCTCAGCCTTCTCTGATCTTCCAGCTAGACCAGATCCCTCTCTTGGGATTTCAGACATTTATTGGTGGTATCACTCACTTGCTTGTATTGCTTTGTATAGACAGGACTTATATGATGTTGTGTCTCCTCAATTGGATTGTTAAGTTTTTTAAGGGCAAAGAAGGATGGACTCTTAATCTTCTTTGCTTACCATATCATATCTAGCCCCGATATTTAATAAAATGTTGAGTGATTGAGTCTTCTATGTTCAACTCCCCCATAATTCCCCTTTATCCTTTAAAGCTTAACTTAAATTCTACCTTTTCTAATTGATCTCCCTGGATCAATGAAATTGTGTGTAATAATAACAATAACAACAACAACTATTTATGATGATGATGATGATGATGACAATCCCTCTTCCCCCCCCAAGCCCAAACCATTTCTCATGCCCCGAGGGAAAAGGGAAACCATAAAATTCAAGTCCAGCACCAGACAATTACTAGCTATGTGACCCTGGGCAAGCCACTTAAGTTTGCCTCAGTTTCCTCATCTGTAAAGTGGGGATAATAATGGCACCCACCTCATAAGGTTGTTGTGAGGATCAAATGAGAAAATAATTACAAAGCACTTAGCACAGTGCCTGGCACATAGTAGGTGCTGTATAAATGGTAGTTATTAAAGTAAGGGAATCCCAACCAGGTGAATTTCATGAATCCTGAGCCTGCTGTGAAGGCTTGGTAAGAACTCTGAGATTCTGGTGAATTGGATTCTGGCAGTGCAGGACTCCAGACTGATCTTATGTGAAACTGTGATGATGATCAGCTTGACATAGAGGATAGGAGAATGAGTTGTTTTCCATCATGTACTGGTATCACAAAAAGGCAAGATACACTGGAACAAATCAGAAATCCAATACCCCATCTGCTAGAGATGCTTCAGGTCAGATGGTGCTGAGCACTAAATAGTGTAAACTATGAATGAACATGAAATAGATTGAAGATATGAATACATGCTTTATAATCCAGTACTACGAGATGATAAAATGAGAAACAGAACTCTCCAATTATAGGCAAGGGCTTCAGACTGATTTTTATCAATGGTGCTCTCTGTTCTAAGTCATCCAACAGCATATTGCCAAACAGTGTAAGGCAATCATGAACAACAGCTTCATCTCCAAGCCTGGGTTAAAATCTTAGTTCTTTGAGAGTTAGGAATGTTTCATTTTATGTATTTGGATGCCTAGCACTGAGCCTGGCAGACCCAAAATCAGTAAAAATCTTTAATTAAACCTATATCCAGAAAATCTACCTAAAAATGAAATGAATAATAAAAAAACAGCACATAGAAAGAAGAGCTTTCAAAATGTTGAGACTTAGTAAAAGAGGTCAAAGTCATGTGGGAACAGCATGAGGGGTATGTCAACTTTGCCATCCTATCTGCTACTGGAATTGTAGGGAAGATGCTTTCAGAGAATTTACAGAGGATGAGCTTATATCTGAATACTTTTATTCATCTACAAAAATCAGTAACTCATTTATTTATTTATTCATTTAACCTATCTATTCAATAGTCCATAGAACATTAAATATATTCAAATGCCGCTCGCAGAGTGGGCAAGCCTAGATGAAGCAGCAAGTCAGCCTGAGGGAGAGACAGGAGGTAGTATATGCCAGTCAAGTCAAACTGTCACCTTGACTACCATGTCCCCTGAGACCCTGTAAGAGGCAGCCCAGCTTTGAATCCAGCAGCTTTGGGAATAGCTGTGTCCCTCAAACCACCAGATCTACTTCTAACCCTCCATCCCTACAGCTCTTATTGGGAGGGTAAGTCATCATGGAAAGGGGGCCTACCTTCATCACCACCAGCAACACCTGCTAACCAAGTGATCTCAACAGGTTGTTGTTTGTCCTTTGTTTTCAAGGAGGATCAATGACATTATGAGGTGATGTCTTGACTTGTGTATGAATTGGATTTAAGTGAGGCAGAGTTGCTCAAAGTTGCCCCCTAACTCACTGATGGGTTTGAGGCCTATTGGTTACCCATAACCTGGTTTAGCCTGTCTGCCAAGATGATTTTACTGGGCTGTGGCTGCTGTTCATGCTACAGCTTCATGGAGCTACAGGTGAGAGTTGAGTGCCAGGTGGACACCAAAGGTGGATGAGTAGCCCAGAAAAAAGCTTAGCTAGAGCTCATATCAGAGGTGATAGACCTCTTTGAACCTTGTACATCTCTTCTCAACAGATAGAAGGGCACAAGAGCCCTGGGAGTGGCAGCACCTCATGGACCACCAGTCCAACTTTCAGCCAAGCCTTCAAAGCCATCATCCAAGGAAGCAACTCCTAGGGAGAAGAGGCCAGCTATCCTCTTCAAATGTCAACAAATTACAAGCAGGCAAGCCAGCCTAGTTGAAATAAGGCACTAACTAATCAAAAAAGCTATCCAGGACATCTTCCTATTTCCTTTTAATTCTTGGCTATGCTGGGTGCTCAGCATTCATATGGTACCTCTATGCCCCTCATCAGCTTCATTTTGCATCATTTTGGACTGGAAGCAGCAAGGAAGAACTTTCTGAGACCCAAGAGCCCTCAAAGGTGTCTCTTCTGCTTTTCCTGGGCAATGCCTTCTGGTCTAGACTATTCCCAACTCTTTGGATTGAAAAGGAGAGAGTAAAAATGGCAAACAGGGCATTGATGCCCAAATAAGTTGGGAGATAGAAAGATAACACCGAGCTGCCCTTGATAGGTTCAAGTCAATGGGACCAAATGATTTACTTACTTAGGTACTGAAAGACCCATTAGATGAGATGGCTAGTTCTTTTCAATGGTGTTTGAAGGATCATGGAAAATAGAAGAGGTGCTTCAAAATTGAAGAAGGGCAAATGTCCCAAATTTTTCAAAAAAAAAAAAAAGAGAATGGAGTCTAAGTACTAAGAACCAGTAAATTTAAACTTTAATTCCAAACAAAATTTTAGAATGGATAATTCAAGGAATTGTTAGTGAACATCTAGAAAAAGAAACAGTGATTACAAAGAGTTAGCATGGCTTCATCAAGAATAAGTCATTGAAGGGTAAGCTTATTTTCCTTTTGGACGGGATTACTTTGCAGACTTGATCTTAATTCAAAAAGGTCAAGGTCACCCACTGCATCTTGGGCCATTGCTGGTTGTCTTGTCCTTTGTCTTGCCATTGGACTTCGATGACTCTGGAGGAGAGAGCAAAACTGATGACTTTGCACGGCTCTGCCTCACCCAAATCCAAGTCACTTGCAAGTCAAGACATCATCCTCATGATGTCATTGGTTCCCTTCAACAATGAAGGATCAATAGTAACAGCAGCAACAACAATGCACAGCACTATAAAAATGTTAATTCTTCTCTTTCTTCTTCTCTTTCTCCCCTTCCTTCTCCTCCTCCTTCTTCATCTTCATCTTCATCATCATCATCATCTTCTTCTGCTTCTTCTCCTCCTCCTCCTCTTCCTTTTCCTTCTTCTTTCTGCTATAGATGTAGCTTAGCTAGATTTATCAAAGCAGTTGTCAAAGTCTCTTATTAACCACATGGAAAAAGATAAAGAGATATGGGGAGGTCAATAGTTCAGTTTGATGAATTTGCAGCTGGTCAAATTAACTTCACAAATACATATGGGGGAGGTATGGGTAGAGAGTCAGTGTGACCTTGGGCAAGTAATTTAACTCTTCTGGACCTCAGTCTCCTCACCTATAAAAGGAGGTGGTTAGATTAAATGAAGTGTAAGGCAACTTTCAATTCTAAACCAGTCCTCCTAAGAATTTAAATCTTTGAGTTAGTCGACTTCCAGCTCACTATGAGTCAATGGTGAAATGACTGTCAAAACAGCAAATGCAACCTTAGGCTGTGTTAAGAGGACAGAGTATCCAGGATTGTGAAAGTCATAGTCTTGCTTTATTTTACCCTGTTCAAGTCACATCAAGGGTACTGTGTTTGGTTCTGGTTGCTCATTTTAGAAAGATTACTAATAATCTGGAGTTTAGAGGAGTGCAACCAGGATAGTGAAGGGTCTCAACTTCATACCATATGAAAATTGGTGGAAAGAAGTGGGATTATTATCTTGGAGAAGGCTTAGGATAAAAATATGACGACTGGAAGAGGGATTAAATTTATTCTGCTTGGCTCCAGAGGAAAGAACTAGGAGTAACATGGAAGTTTCAATGAGACAAATTTAATGACAAAAATAATGACTAACATTTATATATTACTTTAAGATTTGCAAACCAATTTATATATGTTATCTGATATGATTTAATTTTCATTTGATCCCCACAATAACCCAGTGAGGTAGGTGCTATTATCTCCATTTTACCAATGAAGAAACTGAGGCTGAGAGTTTGTGACTTACTTAAAGTCACACAGCTCATAAATGTTTGAGGGAGCATTTGAATGCAGATTTTCCTTACTTCAAATCCATCATTCTATCCACTATGCTACCTAACTTCCTTCAGACTCGATAGAAAGAAAACTTTCTAACAAATAGAGTTATCAATAGAATGGGCTGACTTCAGAGGAAGTGAATTATCTCTCATTCAAGCCAAGGTTAGAAGACCATCTATCCAGTTTGTTGTAGAGAGGATTCTTATTCAGGTCTGGACTGAATTAGATAGCATCCTTTGGTCTTCCAACTCTGACATTCTGTGATTCATACTTCTCTTTCCCCCATCCTTCCCAGGTGACCAATCCCCAAAAATGTGTTAGCAAGTACGATGCCATCTCTAACTGGCAAATTCATGGTGGAAGTAATCACAGATGTAAAGGAGGCTTAAATAGCTGCTTGGCAAGACAATCAACACTTGTGTCTTGGAAGAAAAAATACTTGGGGAATAGCTTTGAGTGAATGAAAGCTTGTACAATTCATAATCCAATGAAAATGCTACAAGGCCTAGAGAATATTTTTGTATTGGTTGTTTTTAGCGACCTATATTTAACTCACTATAATTACTTGTAAGTGCCATCATACTGGCGCCTTTGAAATTAAGGATTTATCTTTGAATGGGAAATCTGCATTTCATTGTAAAGAGAGAGAACATAATTCCCTGGGCTGAACTATTCTATAGCCACACAGGCTCCCTTTGGTAATGTATGTTTAGCACATAGTGAAGACAGAGTTTACAGGAACAAATTTATTTCTGGCAAGAAAGACTGAAGGCATGCACATGTATGGCTCATGGAGCATAAACAGCATGTCCTCCACCTCTGATATTCTGAAACTCTTGAAAGTGACATTCATAACAACCCATTTCCAATCTGAAGTCCAGGAGGATGGAACAAACATAAAAGTAGAGGAGTTTTAGAGTAGGCAATTGTAATTTAAGTGGAGGCTTTGAAATAACACAGCATGGAGTTTTTTCTTGAATTTTCCTGCTTTCTTTGGGAAAATGGAAGTTCGTAAAAATGACCACCTTGAGTCAGACTAAATGTCCATCCAGTTCAGGATTTTTTTCTGAAAAACAAAAAAGGAACCAAGAGATATTTTGTAAGAGAGAATAGTAATTATTCTCCACGAGATGTTAACGTCAAAAGATGCCAGATGTGCCACAACTATCTCTTCATTCCCATTTAGTAGCCCATGAGTTATGAATATGTTTCACTGTTTGATTTTGTAATGACCAAATTAAAAAAATAATTAAGAAAGAAGCATTTGTATAACATGTCTAAAACAGTGGATAGTTTCATTGGCAGTCTCAGGAATGCAATGATAACAATTTTTAATTTTTCTAATTAACAGAAAAGATATTTGTAAACTGTTAATATAGTGCCTAGCACATAGTAAATGCTTAATAAATGCTTCTTATCTCCGCTCCCCACCTCTTCTACCCCATTGGAGGAATAAAAAAACCCCATAAAATAAAAACCCTCATATCAGATATGGATAACCAAACAAAATGAAACCCAGCATTGGCTAGATAATATATACATATACACACATATTCATTCTGCACAGTTATTCCTTCACCTCTGTGATAGGAGATGGGTAGCATGTTTTGTCATTGGTCCTCTGGCATCAGAGTTGGGCAAAGATTACAATTAAAGTGAAAATATTGGATGACCCATGAATTTTGTGGTCAAGGGATTTAATTTTTGTTTGGATCATAAGATGAAAGATTTAGAATTGGAGTGGAGGTCAGAGGTCATCTAGCCCAGCCCCCCCCCCCCCATTTTGAATATAGTCTTGTGTTAACCATGTCTACTGTAAGTATTGTATCAGGCATCAGGCACTTGAAACTGATGCTCTTGGGCAGAAAGCTCCTGGCTTTCTTCTCCCCCCAGAGAGGTGGCTCTGACTTAGGGTTGATGGAGGGAATAACTCTGACACCCAAGTTCTCCTCTCCCATCTTTTGGACTTGTGGGAGAAGGAAAGGAAGAAGCTATAAAAGCTAGAGGGGCAGAAACCTGGAGAAGTGCACAGGAGGGCTTTTGCCCCTGAAAAGGCATCTCTCAGGTTTCTTGACTTGGCAGAAGATATTCTTTCTGGGAGTTTCTGAAAATGATTACTTGTATTTAGAGTCTATTTTCATCTGCCAATACTTTGAAAGTGGTATAAAGGCAGCCAGGTGGTACAGTGGGTAGAGCACTAGCCTTGGAGTTAGGAAGACCTGAGTTTAAATCCACTTTAGACATTTGTAGTTGTGTGAGCCTGGATGATTTATTTAACTTCTTTCATCCTCAGTTTCCTCATCTGTAAAATGAGGTGTTTGGACTTGATACCCTCCAAAGACCCTTGTGACTCTAAATCTATCATACTTTGATCATCTAAGTATACCATCCTTATCTTGTTTCTCATGTCAGAGTCCAAATTAAATTCAGTTAAAATATTTATTAAATATTCTATATGGAAATATATTCAAGTCACTGCTCCTCTCACCTGTTATGAACTATGACTTTCCTCAACAATCTTGTTTTTCCTAGTTCTTATATTATGAGAGATAGCTTAGAGGTTTTGAGACAATTTAAAAATATCTTCCTTAACAAATACAACCCAAGAATTCAAATGACAAAATAATCTCTAAGGAGTCCTACAATATACACTAGATTAAAAATATTTGATGAGTACCATACTTGTAGCTGGTTAGCTAGCTTGAAGCATAGATGTAAATCCACTGAACTGCTCTTTCATGCCTACAAAATTATTTTGTTTGAGGATATTGGCCACAAGCTGGAAGATATCCCCCCCAAATTTCTTACTGCTCCATGCTTTCAGGGACAGAAACCATCCATTGGACTGGATTACTGATGCTCCAGAATGCATTTGGCTCTCTTGTAATTCTTCCTTCCTTGTAATGAGGGCTAAGATCATTGGAACATTGTCGTCCCTTCTCTCTTGAAATCCCATGTTCTCATCTTTGTCCAGATAGTTAGCTAAATGAATTGTCTCGCTGAGTTATCAACCTCTGGATTAGAATAATAGAAACACTCTCAGTGCTGGAAGGGACTCAGAGGCCAGCTAGTCCTATCCATATCTGAACAAGTATCCCTTCTACAGCATATCTGACCAGTACTCAAAGGGCAGCTGGGTGGTGCAACGGATAGAGTGCTGGGCCTGGAGTCAGGAAGACCTGAGTTCAAATCCTGCCTCAGATGCTTACCACCTGCGACTCTGGACAAGTCACCTACCCTGTTTTCCTTGGTTTCCTCCACTGTAAAATGGGGATAATAATAGCCCCTACCTCCCAGAGTTAATTGTGAGAATCAAATGAAATAATACTTATAAAGCACTTAGCACAGTGCCTGGCACACAGTAGGTATTATATAAATGCTAGTTATTATTATATATTGTTATCAGCCTTGCTGGGGGGGGACCTATCATCTTCCAAGGTGCCAATGAGACAATTCCCATTATTAATAGCAATAAAATATATTCACGTAAGACTTTAAAGTTTTCAAAACACTTGGCATGTTACATCATTTGAGGTAAAATAATCCTGTGAGGTAGGTATTGCAACTATTATCCCCATTTTATAGATGAGGAAAAAAAGGCAAAGAGAAGTGAAATGATTTGCACAAGATTATAGAGGTAGTAAGTGTCAGAAGTGGGATTTGAACTCAGTTATTGCTGATTCTGAGTCCAATACTTTAATCACCGTGGCCTTTTTTTTTTTTCACAATGCCTTTGTCTTTGGGTAGGAAGTTTTCCTTTTCTTCCAGCTTAATTCTGCCAGTTTTCTGTGTCCACTTATTGCTCTACATTCATCTGACTGTGGTTTTGTGTGATACCATCTGTCATCCAGGTGGTCCAACAATTGGCTGGCGTGCTTACTGCATGACCCATCTAGTGTCTTTTGTTGGGATAGACCGATACACCTGCCATCTCTGGTCGGAAAAGGTATAGAAAAGGTGAACTTTGGCTCTTCCATGGGGTTGTGTGATGTGTGCTTCCCAGAGCTAAAGCATTCTGATATTTGGACCCTGTATTTTCTGGTCCTCAGGGATGTTAACAGCTGCTCAGGATTGGTCGTGGTGATCCAACTTGATTCTGAGTGTATCCTCTCAGTCCTACTTGCTTGTGCTATATCTGTCTGCCTAGCTCTCTCTTGTCCTTGCTTTATTATGGTGACCTCATCTGTTGCCTCAGACTCCTTGCCCTACCCTGGTTGGGTGTTGCCTGACTCCAAGGGTTTTACTGCAGACTGAGGTGCTCTTGCATGAGAATAATGTAATCACTGGTGCTGGTCTGAATATAAGCTTGGGTATGTGGGGGAATTCCTTGCAGTCAGCATCTGCTAGTCCTCTAGTGCTTTTAGCTCACAAAGGATTTTTTGCCTTAAAATAACTCTGTGGGGCAGGAAGTGCAACTATTATTATCTCCATTTCATGGATGAGGAAACTAAGTCATGAAGAGGTGACATAATGAACTCAGAGTCATACCACTAGTGAGGGGCAGAACTGAGATTTTAATTCAGGGCCTCTGATTTCAAGACTGGCACCCTTGCACCACACCACGCTCTCTCCAGCAGGGAGAAGTTCATGGGCAGAGCAAGATACATTAAAAACGAGCTACTGGTTATGTAGCAAGTGGATGGCGAATGCAGGAATATAGCATTTTGGCAGAGTATGGTACAGGCAACTGATTGTGAGCATAAAGGAGAGTGAGTTGGAGTAATGAGCCAGACAGAAAGTCATCTGTGAGCAGTCGTGTTGTTTTTTGGTGGCTGGGGAATCCAATAAACATTTTTTAAAGCACCTACTATGTTTCAGGCACTGTGCTATGTGCTGAGGATATGATTACTAAAAAGAAAGATAGTCCTTGCCCTAAGGAGCTTATAATCTAATGGTGGGAGACAATACACAAAAGGAGGCAGGAAATGGGGGGTAGGAGAGAGGCAAGGGGGTACCCATCTTGTTCCATGGAGATGAAACCAGGCAGAGCAGTGGATGCAGAGTGGGAAGCATCCTCATCTTTAGCTGGTGAATTCAACTCAATTCAATTGAGTCAGGGGATTTGGTCAAGTCTAGACTCCAAGGGCCCTTTCAGCTCTAAATCTATGATTCTAAGATCATGATCTCCCTAGAGAGAGCTAGATGGCCTAGAGACTGAGCACTGAGCCTGGAGTCAGGACAACCTGAGTTTGAAACTGGCCTCAGACACAGTAGCTGTGTGACCCTATGTCCTGGGGTTGTTGTAAGGATCAAATGAGATCATATTTGTCAAGCACTTAGCACAGTGCCTGGTCTATAATAGTAATAAATGCTTAATAAATACTTATTTCCTTCCTTCTCTAACCCTTAGTTTCTGTAACCCTTCAAACTTCTGATCTAGGATCCTATGAATTTAATTCGCAAGCATGTACTAAGTGTCTTCTATGTGTCAGGCACTGGGGACAAAAATACAAAAACATATGTAAAGACAAAAAAAAGTGTCCTCAAGGAGATTGATTTTACTAAGGGTGGGAATTGGGGAGAACAACATGTAAATAGAGAACTAAATATGTAACTAAATACAAAATCTATACAAAGTAGGTCTAACCTTGATTGAAAAAGGGAATGTGGAAAGGGGAGGCTAAGGCAGATTTTTTTCCCCCTTACTTTTTTGGCCATGAGGGCACAAAGTGACTTTCAGTAAATGCAGATGGAATTGAAGCAGCATTAAAAAAATCAGAGTTCCAATTCTAGGGAAATTGAGAGATGAGCTTTATAAGAAGCATGTCCTGTGGCTGTGAAAGCTTTTGGAATCTGCTTCAGGGAAGACCACACTCCAGGGAGTACACATGGGATGGAGATTGCAAGTTGTAGGCACAGAATGAGAGGCAGCTTTTCCTTTGGTGGTTTCCCTTCTCCTCCAGTGAGTTCTAACATTTGATTGAGAGGCTGGCTTGCCTTGTCTGTAGCTTCTAGGGAGACGTGTTGTGGGAGGCTCACTGTTTCAAAATAAAATGTGGATGTTTTCTGAAACCTTTTGACCTGGCTGGGGACCTTGGGTTTTTGAGTACACCAAGGTAATATATAGCATTGAAAAAGAAGTAGCCGGGATGTTTTATTAAGTGAAGGGACCATCAGGAAGTCTCAAAATTTAGGGATTTTGAAAGTGAGATCTTATTTTGCATCACTGCACTGGTTGCTTTACCTCATAGTATATCATTCAACTAATCACAAACATTTATTAAGCACCTACTATCTCTCAGTTACTATGTAGATGATAGGTTGTCCAATCTTGGACTTGTAGCCTTGACAATTGGATTGGGAGCGGTGGTGGTAATGATTTTTTGTTATTTGTCCTGAGTGGTTGACACTGGGGTTACATCCATATTTTAGCAGTGCCTTCCCTTCTTTTCTTTCTTAACTAACTCCACTATAATGACCTGCTTGGGATATCCCTATCTCTGACATGTCCCTTTAAGCTTAGTAGCAAGACTTAGCTCTCCCCAGATGTATCAGTTTTATTCTGCACTCTAAGGCCAAGCTCATCCCTACACAAGAGGAAAAAAATAACTTTCAGCAGCTGTTTTTCATCTCAAGATTGAGCCAGTTTCTTCACTGCTCTTTCTCTGATATTGGGTTCTCAGAACTCTATTCTGTGCTGTTCCCTATGACCATTTCCTTTCTTTATATTCCTATAGCCTATAACCAGGTCCCTACCTTTTTAACTGTATCTAAACATCCCAATTCTCCCAAACAAGTGGATTTTAGTTTTCCTGTAATTGTGTTCCTTATACCTGTGGCCATGCCTCCCTGATATCCATATTGCCAATTCCGTGATACTTGGATTTTTGCTAATCATTTGCCTGCTTGAATGGATACCCTGAATTTGAGACTTAGTTTGGATCTTTGGGGAATAGTACTTGCAATCAACGTGTACTGTTACCCCCACAGATTGAGTTTTGGATCTGCCTTTGGACTTGTGTCTTTGTGTGGTTGTCCCTTGAATAATCAAACCTTGACCTTGCTCCACCACTCTAATACCTGGCCTTACCCCAGTCCAGATGGTCTTTGAGAAGCAGCAAATGTTAGTGAAAATGGTGTTGAATTTAGAGTGTGAGGACCTGAGTTTGAATCCTGAGTCTATTACTTAATGCCACGGACTTAGACAAATCTAGTCCTCAGATTTCTCATCTTTAAAATGAGAGAGTTGGACTAGAGATGTCAAATACATGTGGCCCACCATACTCCTGAATGCACTTGAACCGTATTAATGTAATTGGAAAATGTTTAACAAAATAAATAAAAATATAATAAAGCACAGGTAATATATTTTCAAACTAAGCCAATGTATGGCCTGCAGAGATCCTAATGTATGGATTAGTGGCCCAGTTTCTATTGGGTTTGACACCACTGGACTAAATGATCTCCAAAATTTCTTTCAACTCTAAATTATAATATCTACATGTTACAAAGGTCATTCTTTTTTTTGGCTTAACTTGGAGTCACCTGGATACCAGGACCCCTCCTTCCTCCTATTTCGATAAGCTTAGGGAATATTTGTACCTTCCAGGAGGAGCAAGGAGATTCCTTCCTTCCACTGTCGCTCTGACACATGGACACATGGACACTTGGGGTGATAATTACAACATCATCTTTCATTAGAGTCTTAGGTGCTTAGAATCTTCCTGATGTCGTGGTCCTTTTCGAGAATGAAGGACTAACAACAACAACAACAGGAGCTTAGAATGGGAGGTAGGGAAATGGGGGGTGGTTGTGTATTACTCAACCCTTTCCTGGACCTTTAAAATTCCGATTTTCCAAAGAAGTCACTCAGAACCGCAGCCTCATGGCCTGGTTAAACCTTAAGTTGTCTTAAAACCTCAAAATGGTGTGGAAACTGGTTTTCTTTTTGTAACACTTGGGCCTTAGATTTGAGCGAGAGAACAAAACAGAGTAGTATAGCAGAAAGGAAATGACCTCTGCAATCAAAGGAACTGGGTTCAGGTCTAGTCTTTGATGTTTACTACCTGTGGAATTTTGGGCAAGTTTAGCCCAAGAGGCAGTTTAGTTTCTCTGAGACTTAATTTCCTCATCTGTAAAATTAGAGAGTTGGACTTAATGACCTTGGAGATTCCTTCCAGCTCCAAATCTAAAAGTACTTGAATGGTTCCAGAAGCGCTTATCCATTTATATCTGTCCCATCTTTATTTGGGTGTTAGGTATGGCCGTTGCCATTCTGATAGTCAGCCAGAGTCTTTCCAGGGGATGAACACATTGCTGTTGCCATGTACTGATTAACATTGGTGCTTCCAGCACCAATTAGTCACTGGTGACCTTGTTAACCTGATTTTAAAAATCACCCCACAAAAATTCCTGTTTGAGGAAGTTGAGTTTGAAAACTCCTTTGGATGTTTGGCAGTAGCTGTGTTGCCAACAAACTGGGGGACGGTGCCCAACACACAGCCTGCCTCTGATCATGCACACACTGTTTCTTTATTTAGAGCCTCTTTACCAGTATCAATTAAACCCCAGTTAAATTTGACACATCTTAACCTTGCATTGGATCCAATTCATTGCTACAGCAGAACCCATATGGCACAGAAACGGTTGTAGGCATCAATTCATTGCTTGTGTCGAGTTCCTGGCTGCATGCCAAACAATAATCACTGCTTTTTTGTTAATAGACATGTTTGCTTTTCCAGTCATTTCTATACACAGGGCTCTAGATTAATTAGACCAAAATCTGTCACCCATCTAAGAATCCACCAGAAAACTAACTCTCTCTCTCTCTCTCTCTCTCTCTCTCTCTCTCTCTCTCTC
>NW_020954547.1:1616782-1619932 GCF_900497805.2 Vombatus ursinus | reverse complement strand
CCATCATTTTGGTGAACAATAAAAAAACTTTGCTTTATTCTATGATGAGTTATCAGATGATGTGAATAACCAGGACACAGGGGATTTGGCTGTTGTTGTTGCAAAAATAAATAAGAAACTCTGCAAGGGTATGTCAGTTTGTGTGAGGGGGGAGAGAATAAGGCCATAGACTAACCAAAGTCAAATTTCTCCTATGATCTGAGTCAGTGCTAATGGACTAAATGGAACGAGTCAATGCTAAATGGAAGAATTCAAGTGTGTGTGTGTTACTTATATTCTATATGGGGTTCACTGGAAGTTGATCAAATAAAATTTGTTGCAGGTAAAGATTTGAAAAGAAGTCACTGTAGCTACCAACTTATTTGTCTTTTAATCTCATACATTTAGTAATCACTTACTATGTGCTAGATGCTGGATATAGGAAGGCAAAAGTGAGAGTCTCGGTCTTCAAATATGTTATTTTCTACAGGAGTTTCTCTTCTGCTTACTTTTTGCAAACTAAGCTTCCAGGTTATTAAATATATATACAGGTCTATGTGGACAGTAGGAGCTCATTAGTGATTTCAGAGTGGAATCTGAGGTGTCACTGTCCTTAGATTTGGGCCATTGAATTCCCTTGGAGAAAACTTATAATAAGCCCCTTTTGATATTTCACAAACAAATCCCAATGGATCTATCTAGGATATAAATTCAATTCAACAAAAATTTCTTAAAAGTTTCTACTATATGAAAGGCATTGTGCTAGGCACTAGTGATAGAAATTTGAAAATGAGTAAGTTCCTGCCTGCAAGGAGCTTACATTTCTCTTGAGTCTTAGGCCTTTTGAGGTTATCAGTAATTGAGTTCCCTCTAAAATATCCCTGACAGATGGCCCTTCTTACGTTATTAAACTTTTTCAGTGATGGGGAGCTTACTGCCATAATGGAACAGCCTAATCTTTTTTTTTTCCAGCAACTCAAATTGTTAGTAAAATCTTGTTTCTGTTGAGCTAAAATTCAGCTGCCTGTGACTTGCATTTGTGGATCTTAGTTGTACCCTCTGAAGTCACACAGAGTAAGTACAATCCATTGTCCACATGATAACTCTTCAGATATATGAAGACAGCTATCATGACCACCCTGTTCTTCTCAGCACTGGGTTAAACCGCTGAACTTCCTTTATCTGTTCCTCATGTGACATTTGCGCATTATCTTAGCTTTCCTCTTCTGTGAAGCCTCCAGGTTTTCCCCCCACATTTTTTTGAGGAGTGTATGTGTCCCTCTTAAAGTGTGGTGCTCAGAACTGAACACCATAATCCAGATTGTCTGACCAGCTCAAAGCACAGTGGGAGTAAGCTATCCCATGTTCTGGCTTCTATGCTTCTCTTAATGAAGCCCAAGATTACACCATTTTTTGGCAACAACATTGCAGTGGTGACACATCAAGGTTATGGTCAAACTAAAATCAAGTTTTTCTCATGTGATCCCTTAAGCTATACAGTAAATTTGCTTTCATCTCATTAGATGTATCCCTTACAAAGAAAAACTGAAATAAACTATATCTTCAAAGAAATGTATTCATGAAAAAAAGATGAATTGTTTGAGTGGGGAAATGGTGATGGGTAACTGGTAGTCCACATGCTCCACTGGCATGCTCATATCATCAAGAGAAATTAAGGAACACCTTCCCCCCCTTCTCAACATCTGGAGTGGACCCCCAGTGGCAAACTTATGGAACTATGTGGACAAGAATCAACCAAGATGGGCAAACACTAAGGAGATAACAGGTCCATTTAGGTATTTGAGAATCAATCCTTGGTTCCATAGAAGATCCCTGTACATCCTTGCTGTGCTGTCCAAGGTGCTGACTATCTCTTCCAGCTGTATGTTCTCTTTGAATTTGATAAAAATGACACCAGTACTTTCATTCAGGTCATTATAAAGATAGCAGAAGCCTTGCTGAATGTTGCCCAAGTTGAGACCTCCCTTTAGGTTGAAAGTAATCAAATTTTAAGTAGTTCAAAATTAGTGCTAGATACCTCAAAGCCCTATAGCTGGTTAAACAGAGCAATTATTAATGCCTTTTATGTGTCAAGCACTGTGCTAAGTGTTGAGGATACACATACAAGCCAGCAATACAATTCCTTCTCTAAAGGATCTTAAATTCTTTTTTTATTATTTATTTATTTATTTTTTAGGCAATTGGGGTTAAGTGACTTGCCCAGGGTCACACAACTAGTAAGTGTCAAATGTTTGGTCTGAGGCTGGATTTGAACTCAGGTCCTTCTGACTTCAGGGCTGGTGCTCTATCCACTGCACTTAAATTCTTTTTTTTTTTTAAATAACTTTTAGGGCAGCTAGGTGGTACAGAGGATAGAGCACCTGGAGTCAGGAGGACCTGAGTTCAAATCTGGCCTCAGACACATAATACTTCCTAGCTGTGTGACTCTGGCCAAGTCACTTAACTCCAATTGCCTCACTAAAAAAAAAATAATTTTCATAGGTGTTTTCTGTTTCTTACATCACAATTATATCCCATGTATCTTCCAGGAAAAGCATTTGGGTACAGCTTAGAGAATGTAAGTGAGCAGAACAGTGTGTAATCAGATTACTAAAATAGGTTACAGCCAGACCATGAAGGTCTTTAAGTATCCCAAAGAGGAATTGCTTAAGGGACTTGTGCCCCCTTAGATCCAGTCAGTAATAGATTCTGTGGGAATCCAAGAAACTGTGGTTCCTGAAATGAGCCAAAGGAGTCATGTTCTGTGTTCTAGTCCTGGTTCTTACACTATTATGTGACCATTGAGAAGCCCTCACTCAGAATTTGACTTCCCAATTTTCGAGTTGAAATAGGGGAAAGGAGAAGTGAATAGAGAGCCAGGAAAGCCTTGATTCAAATTCCATCTGTTACGTGTTGGCTATATGACCTTGGACAAGTAATTTAACCTCTCTAAGAATATCAGTTGCAAAGTAGGTGACTATCTACTTTACTAGGGAAAGATTCTTCACCAGGATGTCTTGACAATTATGAAATCACAGATCTATACCCAACCCCCCTAATTAAATAAAAATGAATTGGGCATTTATATTTATACTCAATTAGCATTGGCTATTATAAATACCCAAATTAACTACAAGGGATACACACACACACACACACACACACACACAC
>NW_020954547.1:1615203-1616749 GCF_900497805.2 Vombatus ursinus | reverse complement strand
AAACACACACACACATTTGTGTCTAATGGTAGCCATTTTTAGGGTGGGGGAGGTGGGGAGGTGGGGGGAGAAAGAAAGAGAAAGTTATAAGATAGCTTTATTATATATTTAAAAGGAATAGCAAGTTGTATATAATAGATTTTCAGTACATGTACAATCATCTTCCTCACCCCCCCCCCCAATTCTACTATGTTATGGAAATGCTTGTTTTATTTTTTAAGTTCAGAATTAAAATAAAATTAAAAAAATGAATTTGGGAGACTGGCTACTGTGAGCAATAAATAGAAACACACATATAAAACTCTTGGCCAATATAAAGTCCCCTACACATTTTTTTTCAACAAGTACTTAATATGAACCATTTTTCTGTTTCCTCTCCAATCTGCATTCTGATCTTCCTCTACCATGCCTTGGTTCTTCACCCTGAAGCCTCCCTCCAGCCCTGAAATTGAAACACTTGGAAGTACCTTCCACTCCTGCGCTCTCTCCCTGAAATGCTCTTCCTGGAACCTCCATTGAAAGAGGGCACCCAGGCCAGCCATGTCTTCATTCCTCTCTAGGCTGCACTGTAGACTTCCTCTACCCATGCCACCTTCCTCCTTGCCTTTGCAACACCAGGTAACTCCTCTCTTCTAGTTTAGTTTTGTGTGTTTTCTCCCATTGGAATGCAAGCTCCCTGAGGGCAAGGACTGCCTTTCTACTTGTATTTAGATTCCAGGCAGTTAGCACCAGGCCTGCCATAGAGTAAGAGTTTAATAAATACTAGTTGATTGGCTGTTTTTTTAAAAGACCCTTATTATTAACCTGTTATTTCAGATAGTTTTGGTACTGTAATTCCATAGATATCATATAATTTAGAGCCAAGATGGGCCTTAAAAATTCAACCCCTTCATTTTCAGGTATATCAAATTCCTCTCTCTTGAGAAAAGTATTATAGTGAAGTTCTATTATAGTAATGCAGGTACCATTTGTTGTTTCTTCTGATGAGACACACACCAGGAATCCAAATGATGCACAAGATTTACTGGCCTCATAGATTATGGAGGTAGAATTGAGCATAGAAGGACAGGGCCCATACTTTGTATAGTTTTTATATAGTTGGTTGCTAATAACTCAGGGAATCAGGTAAAGCCTTTTGAAGGAGGAGGTGATGGAGTATGGGCCCAAGCTGAGACCTTTGCCCCTTATCCCAGAAAGAATTTGGGTCTTATTTGTCTAAGGGATTCTCCTTGAATTCTCCCACTTGATCCAGGAGGTCTATGGCCCCTGAGGCCATAATTCCATCAATTGGCCTTTTGTTGTGGCTATACCCAATCTCGCAATTCTCTGTTACCCTTGACCTAGCCTAGCCCTCCAATGTCTTACCTCCCTATGGCCCCAGGCCACTTCTCACCCTTAATCCTATCTAGGCTCCATCCCTAGGCCACTTGGTCCAGGTCCCTGGAGTTCTCTTACCTCATAGACTACTTGGCTGCTCCTAGATCCCTCCCATAGTCCCTCTGTATATAAGGTCCATCTTGTCTCCATTAAGATGCTCAGATTCTTA
>NW_020954547.1:1609275-1615123 GCF_900497805.2 Vombatus ursinus | reverse complement strand
CTCAGGGTCCCAGTACCCCTAAACCTCTAGACCTCATCAGAGGCACATCAGCTGATCCCAGAAAGGTGCTAGGTATTCTAAGAGGTAGAGGTAAGGAAGGACACCATTCCATGAGTGACAGCCTATGAAAAGGACTGAAGAAGGGAATGAAAATGTCACAAAGGGGGAACAACACATAGTCAATAAACATATTAAGTTCCTACTACATGCCAGGCATTGTGCTAAGTGCTAGGGATTCAAAGAAAGGTAAAAGAAGGTCCCTGCTCTTAAGGAGATCATGGTTTAATGGGGGAGACAACATGCAAACAACTATGCACAAACAAGCTATAGAATAAATTGGAAATAATCAAGAGAGGGAAGGCACTAGAATTAAGGGGGATTGGGAAATGCTTCTTGTAGAAAATAAGATTTTAGTTGGGACTTGAAGGGAACCATCGAAACCTGCAGGTGGAGATGAGGAGAGAGAACATTCTAGGTATAGAGGACAGCCAGTGAAAATACCTTGTTGAAGGAGAGTGAGAAGGTGCCAGTGTCACTGGGATGCAAAGTACATGGGGAGAGGGTATGTAAAATGTAAGAAGCCTGGAAAGGTGTGGAGGGTAAGTTATAAACAGCTTTTAACACCAAACATACACCAGTGCTCTTTAGTATAATGCTGTACTGCCAAAAAGCCTGGAAAGGGAAGGTCTCTGGGGATTTTCTTTGAGTGAGTCAGTCTCCTTCACACTGTGGGAATCTATGAGGTAGGGCAAGGAAAGAGTAGTCTTCTTTCCCTGGTAGTTTTGCAGAACATATTGTTATGGTTTATAGATGGAATTGCAGCTAACTTGGTATGAATGGGAACTTGGCATAGGGGGCATAATTTTACCCTGGTGACAAAATCCCTGCATCTCATCTTACAGTTCTCCACATAAGAGATCACTGCTGCCCCTGGTTGCCAGATTGTTGGAGTTCCCTTGCTATAGGACCCTTGTCCCATTTTCGCTGCTTAATCCCTATGGGGTGATTTCTCAGATTCTTTGGGGGACCTTCCTCTGTATTCTGGTCCAACTGTTGCTTTATCTTCTCTGCCACTGTGACCTAGTCATCTGGAAGTATTTCTTTCCTTTACTCCTCCCCAGACTGTACTCCCTACTCACCTGGACTTTCTCTACCATGCCCCAGAACCAGGAATCTCTCTCCTCCTTCCTTTTATATGTTATCTTAGAATGTAAACTCCTTGAGGACTGGAGTTGTCTTTCTTTCTGTTTGTATTTGTATTCCTTTGTATTTTACTAGGTAAAAGAGGCCATTCTTAGCCTCATTTCTTACCTAGCCTTAATTGCTGAATGGACATTGCCTAAATCGAGCAGACCTGGGAAAGACCTTAGCTTAAAAAGACCAAGGTCTCCCACTGCATCCAGGGATATCTTTAGTTGTCCTGATTTATATCTTACCACAGGACCCAGATGACTTCAGAGGAGAGAGTGAAGCTGGTGACTTTGCATAAGCCACCATCACTTAAATCCAATTCGCTTGCAAGTCACGGCATCACCTTCCTGATATTATGATCCTCTTTGAGAATGGACAAACAACAGTATTCCTATGCTTAGTACAATGCCTGACACATAATAAGTGCTTGAGAAATGCTTGTTGACTTGACTTAAGTCACTGTCAGATTGTCCTGTGGGCTGCCTCTCTGGACTTCCACCTCATTGCATCATTGGATCCAAAGTTTGACTGTGTTCTGGGCTGCCATTCCAACCCCATCCCCCACTTGCCTATTGAATCTCTTCAGGTGGAATTTCTGCCAATTAGAACTCTGTTTATGAAGTCAAAAGGAGAGAACTGGACTAATGCATGTTGGGGTGCTCATCCATGTGACTGACATGCCAGAACCAAGGAAAGACAATATTGGTTGGCTATGGCAGGATTGACTTTTTGGCTGATGAATTATAATTCCCAGAACTCTCTAGAGTATGAATCAAATGACCATAGTTTTAGAATTGGAAGGGGCCTCAGAGGCCATTTAATCCAGCTTTTAACCAAATTGTGAATCATCCCCTTTACAGTATCTCAAGACATAGTCATCCACAGCATAGTCATTTCGAAGACCTCCAATAATGGGAAACCAATACCTTTTGAAGTAGCTTATTTTGCTTTTTTATGATAAGCCATCAGTAATAGACATTTCCAAGAGTGAAATATCCAATGACATAGTAGAAGCCATTCTGGATCCATTTTATTTTTAAAGTTTTTTTTTAAACTCTCTAAACACCTACCTACAAATATTTTTAACTTGAGTTTCACACTATGATTTCCTGATTATCCTATTAAAGATGGGTGGTTTGGAGGTACTCATTATATAACGTTCTTAGCCTACACCATATCACCCTCACCCAATATATGTGAATGTCTTCTGAGAGGCAGAAATCAACAAAACAATAAATCAGGCCCCAATTTCTGCCATTTCTTGATTTTCCTAATGCAAATACTCACATTGAAAATTTAACAATTGGCTCTCTTGAGGCTGTACAGACTCACTCCAGCCCCAGAAAAGACATAATGTATAATGAGGCTGGGGAAAGGTTGGGGCCAAGTTGAGAAGGGCTTTAAAAATCAAACAAAGGAATTTGTTTTATTCCCAAGGTTGCTTCTGTAATGTACTGAAGTAGGGGGAGTGACATGGTCTGATCTGCACTTAAGGAAAATCAAGTTGACAGCTGTGGGTAGGATGAATTTGAGTGGGAAGGGACCTGAAGTAAGGAGACCAATTTAGGAGGCTATTTCAGTAATCTAAATGAGAGATGCAAGGAACTGAACCAAGATGGTAGAGAGAAGTGGTCAGATTGGAGAGATGTTGTGCAGATAAAATCTGACAACTGATTAGATACAGAGGGTAAGGAAAAGAATTTGAATATGATACCAAGGTTATAAACTTGAGAGACTGAAAGGATGGTGATACTTTAAACAGAAATAGGAATATTTGGATGAGGGGTTGATTTCAGAGAAAAGATATTTGGGCTTGTTGAGTTTTAGCTGTCTATTATGTATGAAGTTTGAGTACCCAGTAGGCAGTTAGAGATGTAGGACTAGAGCTCAAGAGAGACTAAGTCTGGTTCAATAGACCTGAGTGTCTTCTGCATAGAGATAACTGAACCCATGGAAGCTGTTGTAGTCAGCAAGTCAAGGAGTATGGGGATAGACCAGAAGAATGTCCAAAACAAAGCCTTGGGATATACTCATAGTCAGGGGGCTTGATATGGATGGTGAACCAGCAAAGGAGCCTGAGTAGTAATGAGATAGGTAGAAGGAGAACTAGGAGAAAGTTATGCTTGTTGTTTAGTTGTATCTGACTCTTTGTGACCCCATTTGGGGTTTTCTTGGGAAAGATGCTGAAGTGGTTTGCCATTTCCTTCTCCAGCTCATTTTACAGATGAAGAACTGAGGCAAACAGGGTTAAATGATTTGCTCAGGGTCACACAGCCAGTAAGTATCTGAAACTGGATTTGAACTCAGGTCTTCCTGACTCCAGGCCTGGTATTCACCACCTACCTAGCTGCCCAAAGTAGAAAGGAGAAAGTAGTTTCACAATAATCCATTGAAGAGAAAGTATAGGAGAAGAAGAGGTGGTCAACAGTGTTAAATACAGCAAGGAAGTCAAAAAGGATGAAGACTAGGAGAAGAACATGTGACTTGACATTTAAGAAATAATTTGTAACTTGGGGAGAGCAGTTTCATGTGAGTGATGAGGTTGGAAGCCAGATTGCATAAGGTTGAGAAGTAGGTGAATGAATGAAAAAAACCAAACATTTTTTATGGGATTACTGTGTATAAAGCCCTGTACTAAGCCCTGGGGATACAAATAGAAAAGTAAGGCAGTCTTTGTTATTAAGGATCTCATATTTTCATGGAGGAAACAAAACACATCAGAACTTGCAGCAGAAATTCAGATGAAAAGGTCATATAGTTTTTGGGGTACAACAGCAAAGCATTGTATGGTACCTTCTGTAGTGACATTCCTACTGATAAAATCACATTCATTTCTGATGTTGAACTATTTGATGGCATTAAGGACTTTGGTGGTGAGAAAAGAAGAAGTGGAGGCAGTGAGTATAGATAACTTTTTTTTTTCTAGGAGTGTACTAAGAAAAGGAAGAGTGATCGATAAAGATTGTTTGAGGGGGTGGTAGAGTTTAGTGACAACTTTTTTAAGGAAAGGGGAGACTTGGGAATATGTGAAGGCAGTAGAGAAGGAACCAACAGATACCAAGAGGTTGAAGATTCGAGAGAGTACCAGTTGATAATGATGCCAGTGTGCTGGAGAATACTAGAGGGAATGAGATCAGGGGCACATGTAGGGGGTTTGGCTTTGGCAAGGAGAAAGGCTGTCTTATTATCAGGAACAGTAGGAAAGCTCAGGTCAAGGTCAAGGTCAGGGTTAAAAGCTGTGTTGAGCAATCATAGGAAAGATGAAAGGAAGATCAGAAGTATATAGTTCAAGATAAGGTAGTTAGGTGGCACAGTGGATAAAGTGCTGGGTCTGGAGTGAGGAAGATGAGTTAAAATTTGATCTCAGATACTTGGGCAAGTCAGTTAACTCCTGTCTGCTTCAGTCTCCTCACCTGTAAAATGGAATAATAATAGCACCTAACCCCAAGGTTGTTGAGGGGATAAAATAATATATTTTAAAAATGTTTGGCAAATCTTAAAGAGCTATAAAATACTAGATATCATCATTCTCATTCTCATTATTATTACATATTCTGTCTCTAGCTGTCTCCGTAGACAGATTTTTTTTTTGGAATTAAAGCCAACAAGCATTTATTAAGCACCTACTACATGCTAGGTGTTATGATAAGCTCTGGGAATACAAAGAACAGCAAAAAATAAAAATAAAATAAAAATAAAACATGTAAACAACTATGTATAAATGATATATATAGGATAAATTGGAAGTAATTTCTTTTTTTTTTTTGACAAATTTTCTTAAAGAAACAGCTCCTTACCTAGATCCACTGGTTAAGAAAGGGCAACAGGGCTGGAGAAAGTCCTGTTCCCTCCAGCACCCCTCTCTGGGCCACCACTCCATTTCTGAAAACAATTAGAATATTAGAGACCTCTGTCAGCACAAGTCATTTTTATATCTGTGAAGGATACTTTCCCACATAATTTCTACAAATATTGTGGTCCTTCCTTGGTGGTATATGTTTTTGTGAAGTGTTCCCTTGTTCCTGGAAAGCTCTCTCTCTTTATTTCTATTAGAATTCCTCTTTTCCTTCCAAGCACAGTTCAGGACAGATTTATTTTTATTTATACTTTGTCTTTGCTTAACTGAACGTGATAGATGTCTCACTAGGACAAGGTCACTATCTTCAAGGCAGCAATTCTTGTTTTTTGTTTTTAGCAGCCCCAGTGCTGAGCATGGTGCCTTCCACATAGTAGGTACTTAATACATGCTTAAAAAAAATTGAACTAGGGGGCGGAGCCAAGATGGCAGAAGGAAAGCAGTGACTTGCTGGAGCTCTCCCCCAAACCCCTCCAAACACCTACAAAAAATGGCTCTAAACAAATTCTAAAGCAGCAGAACCCACAAAAAAACAGAGTAAAACAAATTTCCAGCCCAAGACAACCTGGATGGCTGATCGGAAAGGTATATCATGCTGGGCTGGGAGAGGAGTGCAGTTCAGCATGGGCGCGCAGGCCACAGCCACCCTGGAGCAGGCCTCAGAGGACTGAATCACGGGCAGCTGTGGTGATTTCCAGACTTCTCAACCCATGAACGCCAGAGACAACTTAGAAGGTCAGCCGAGGGCAGCGGCTGGCTTCTGAGCTTCAGGCCCACAGACTGAGGGGGAATCGAGTGGCT
>NW_020954547.1:1606701-1609265 GCF_900497805.2 Vombatus ursinus | reverse complement strand
CCCTGTACCCTCTATCTGTCTATCTATCTATATCTATATCTATATCTATATATCTATATATATATAGACATATATATATATATATATATATAATTTTTCCCTCCAACTACCCTAATACTGACAAAGGTCTCATGAGTTACAAATATCATCTTTCCATGCAGGAATGTAAACAGTTCGACCTTAATAAGTCTCTTATGATTTCTCCTTCCTGTTTAACTCTTCATTTTCCACTTGAATCTTGTATTGGAAAGTCAAATTTTCTATTCAGCTCTGGTCTTTTCATCAAGAAAGTTTTTCCTAAACTCATCACTGCATGTGTTGCTTAAAAATTTTCATCATGTTGTTGAGTGAGCCATTTGGGCTCAATTGCCAAATGGATGAGTGTTAATTTTTTTTTTTTTTACATCATTAGGAAGAAAAAGAAACCAACTTGACAGCATGAGAGCAGACCCTGGTTTTGCTCATGCAGGTTCTCAACAAAACCTGCTACTCCACTGGGTTCCGTTTAATCTATCCATCTACCTGCTTCTGATTGTCTTCCCTGATAGAATGAAAGCTCCCTGAAAGCAAGGACTCTTTTCTTCTCCTTCCCTCCTCCTCCTCTTTCTTTTCCTTCTCTTCCTCTTCCCCCTTCTCCTTCTCTTTCTTCCTCTCCTAATTGACTAATCCGTATTAATCATAGATGAACGATTTCAAAGTGCCTTTTGAAAGTAACCAATCGTGAAAGGGCACCAGGGTAGCAAAGAGGCAAGTTTTTGCTAAAGTGGAATTAAGGTAATGTCTCATACATTCACTCACTCACTCACTCATACATACATATATCCACTGTGCAGCTTTTGTGTGCTTAAATAATTCAACATAACTTGTGCTTTAGCTGCAGTCTATTCAAAGAGAGTTGTTTTCTGAAGGTTTTCCCAGTCAGTGTTAGACTTCATAATGGAGGAAACTTTGTAGAGCAAAAATGGGATTTTCAAGAATGATAGTATATGAAAAGGGCATTTGAATCTAGAATCAGAGAGTTCAGTTCTGATTCTGCTACTCATTGGCCATGCAGTGAATGGAATACTGAATTTGGAATCAGGAAGGCCTGGGTTCTCTCTAGGCAAGCCACTTAAGCTGGATGGCCTCCGTTTCCTCATCTCTAAAACAAAGAGGTTGAACCTCCTGGCCTTTAAGTTCTCTTCCAGCTCTAAAGTTATCATCTTATGACCTTAGACAAGTCATTGTACTTTTCTGGCCCTTTGTTTTTTGGTTTCTAAAATGAGGTGGGGTTGGATTAGATTATTGCTAAAGTCCCTTTAGCTCTAATTTCAACTCTGTCTAATGCAATACATTTATGAACATGTGGGTCTGCGTGCGTGCGTTCATGTGTGTATGTGGACATCCAGTGCAACCAAATAGATCTCTTGGGGGAGGGGTGCAGGGATTTGAACTTTCTCTAAATTTTAAGTTTGTTTTAGTATTCCTATCCTGTTGGGCCATTGTTTGGGACTCCAGCTTCCTCAGCAGAATGTGTGGCAGATGGCTTACATTTGCATTAGCCTTCTGGAAAAGGAATTCACTACCAACAACATAAGCTGCAGCTTTTCTTTTCAAAATTTACAACAAATTGGCCAGAATGGTAATTAAAAAAAAAAAAGCCAAACAACCTAACATTAGCATCACTGTTTCCACATTCCCTCTCTGAATAGGGTAAATGGCTCCCTTTCCAACTGTGTCATTTGCACTCCCCCCCCTCAAATGTTTATTAAAATGATTTAGGTATTTCATTATGCTAAATGACTTTTATAAAAAGACCTTTCTTTTTGCCCCACAGTCATGCTTAATTTCTTTTGTCACTCGTTACAGAGTGGAGTTATGTGAAGCTAGGACATGTTATTTGTTCTCGTCTGTATTGGATAATTTATTACATTAAGGAACCAATAATTTTCAAATATAATCAGATTTAAGTTTTTAATAAGATTCATCTTCCTATTCACACTTGCTTAATTTAAGGATATTAAATCTGCTCAGGAATGAGCTGCCTCTCAAAGCCTCGTGTGCCCATTAAAGGATTTTATTCCTGATGTGTTAATAGGATTTAATTACATTACCCTCCTAGTCCAGAGACACTCTGCAACAGTTAAACTTGATAAACTGAGCAAACACCAGCCCAAAAAGGAAGTCCTCTATGGGAGTGGGTTTATCGGCTTAGAAAATCAAGGCTTGATTATTCTTTTAAAATTAATGGTTGTTTGAGTTTGCATTATGTGTAGTGCAAATGAGTAATACAGGAACAAACTTACTCCTTTTCGCTTTGGGAAAAATCACTTAAGAGGCCACCCACATACTAGGTGAGCAATAAATACTTAACAGAAACCGTTTATTCACTACACTTCTTTTGAATTGTTGTAAGATTTTACTTCAGACTACAAAAAGATTCATTTTATCAGACTAGTCTTCTTTTTTTGCTTTCTTATTATTATGTCCTTGATTTTGTGCTCAGCATTAGAGTTGTACCAGATGTTATGAAAACTAAGGATATTAAATGTCTTTTTCTTTTTCTCTCTCTTTTTCTTTCTCCT
>NW_020954547.1:1586360-1606635 GCF_900497805.2 Vombatus ursinus | reverse complement strand
ACATATACCTGATGCTTATGATCCCAGAAGCTTTGACTAGTTCTATTTTTGACCTGGGCCTGTTTGCACTTCCCTAGCCAGTCTGGTGGCCCTGTGCTCCCTGGGGGCTCATTGTATTAGTACTGGTCTTAGTGTGGGCACCCTATTGGCTTTAGCCCTGCTGCAGTTCAGAATTCCCAGGCTCAAGTGACCCCCTAGCCTAAGCCTCCCTGGTACATTGTGGATTTGCCACAGTGCTGGTCAGTTTTCTTTCAACAGAAGAATAAAGACAAGGATAGAGCTTGGACCTGTGATTTTACTGGTACAGTCTAGGGAACTCCTTGATGGGGAAATGGCCTTTACCACCTTATAGTAGTCTAGAGCACCAAGAGTTTAAGTGACTTGCCCAGGTCTATACAGCAAGGACATTAGAGGTGAAACTTGAACCTAGGTCTTCTTGACGCTGAGGCTGCCTCTCTATCATTTATGGTTCTTCTTTCAACATAGTGCCCCTCAAACTTTCCTTTGTTTTTCCCATGCCTAAGTCCCCTCAGAGAGGTACGAAGGCAGCATGGATAGAGTCCTGAACTTGGAGTCTATTCTCCATCGCCTTCATCTACCCCTTTCCCTTTCTCCTAATATGTTATAGAAGCATTTTCTGCAACATTGTAGGGTCCATGATGGATCCCATTTCTTATTTCCTGTCTATCCCCATAGTGATAATAACGAAGATCTTGGTTAGCTGCCACCTGATGGCTGCATGGCTGCCATATTCTGCATCCAGGTATCATTTCTGGGATGCATGGCAGACATGGGGAAAGAGGCATGGGGACATTGGGATTCCTTTGTCTCAAGTGCACACAAACACTCTCTTCAGACGGGTCTGAGTTATCTTTGTCCCCAGAAAGTTTGTCCAAGTCTTCTCATAAGTGTCTGTTCCGAGGTCTCTCACATATCCCTGGTGGTGGCCTGTCTCTTTACTGTTATAGTTCTTTGGGGATAACAATAACTGGGAGTGGCCTGGTTTTCTTTGGGCAATCCTCTTACCTGTCTGCATCCATTTTCTTGGCTATTAGGGGACCCAATATCACCTATTGCTTTTTTAATCTGTGATTTCAAATCCATCATTGGCCAGCTTCCTTGGTATTGAATTATCACTCAGACCTGACAGCCATCTTCCTATCTAGTGACTCCTTTCAGTCTGGAGCCTTTACTTGTCAGGGAGCTGTCTATCCTTTACCTATTCTCAGTTGGTTCTATTCATAAGTGGTGGACTTGGATGGAGCCTGGATAGACAGTTTCTTTATATATGCACTGACCCCTTTGCCACCTACCTATTTTTTCTTCCCTCCCTCATCTCTGTATTCTCTCTGTAAGCTCACATCCTGGCTGACTAATGACGGATACTGGTGTGCCTCACTTTATGTAATAGGTGTGTTTCTAAAAGGTTGTATAGAAATCAATTTTTCTTTGTAAATTGAATGATTCTTATATTTTCACTCAGGTAGCTTGCTATTTAAAGGAATTATTTGACAAATCTTTTTGTAAATTGAATTACGTGTCTCCTCTCTCCCTATTGTAATTTTTTTGGGGGTAAATTTGACCCGTCATATAGAGAATTAAGTGTAAATGAAGTAAGATACACTTACAATCTTTCTTCTTTGAGAGATAATGGGATGTAATGAAAAAAGCATTGGTCTTTGGAGGGAGAAGGGGATAAACATTTATATAACACCTACTACTAACTGTCAGGCACTGTGCTAAGTTCTTTATCTCATTTGATTCCTATGTCTACTTAGTGAGGTGGTAAGTGCTGTTATTATTCCTGTTTTACAATCGAGGAAACTGAGGCAAGCAGAGGTTAAGTGACTTTCTTGGGGTCACCCAGCTAGCAAGTGTCTGAACTCAGGTCTCCCTGGCTCTGCACTCTATCCATTTTACAGCCTTGATGCCTCTGTGAATGAGAAGACCTGGGTTTGAGTGCCAGATCTGAAACTTATTGAATGTTTGACCCAGAACAAGTCACTTCTCTATAGATAGCATTTATGTTATCTGCTTCACGGGGCTGCTGTGAAGAAAGTACATCGAAAAGATAAAGAGTTCAAGGAATGGGTGCTGTTATTACATATGTTTCGTTAGATGACCTGGAGGCTGAGGTGTGCTGAGAGTGTGAGGGAAATGTGCTGACACTCCCTGGGGGAAACACTTCCACTGGGCTTAGTTCTCAAGGGGAAGAGGTCTGGCCAATGAGGATGCTCCACCAGGGTGTGCTGGCACACCCAGACCCTATTCTAGGCACACCTGTGGCTCCAAGCATGTTATAGGTGTATAGCTTTCCTGGAAAGGGAAGAAGATAGGTAGGTCATGTACAGAGGAGGCCCAAATCTATGATTTTGTGATCCCATAAGACCAGAAGGGTCAATAGAGATCAGTGTTAATTTAATTTTGCATTGTGATTTAAATTCTCCATCTTGTTGTCTGTACCCTAACTGTCTGCCAGCAGAGTCTCCAGGGTATTTATATAACAAAGTAGCACATTTTCTAAAGTTGGGTCAAGCCTGAACATATGAAATTTCTCAAGCATGATATTCGACTTGACCTTTTTAATGCTTGTACCACTCAGTTGGCATTGTTCATAATTTCACTTCTGGTTACTAGGGAATATTTTCATTGGACAGATCCTTTTATTTGTAGCTCATATCAGGAATTTAGGGGAAGGGGAAAGGTAAGGAGGAGAAAGGTCAGAGGGGAGGTGATAAGATGAGGAGAGAGGGGGAAATTCTTTGTTCAATTTAAGAGAGATAATGACTACAAAGACCAGCCCTAATCTGCTCTATTTTCTCATTTATCTGGAACATGGAGTGTGTGTGTGTCTGTGTGTGTGTGCGCGTACGTATGTACATGAATCAGGGATATTTCATGTACGTGTATGTGTATATATGTATATGTGTGCATATGTATTTCCATGCACAGATATCTTTTCTCCTAGGAATTTTTGTATGCTTTGTATAAAGTTTAGCACAAGGTGAATGCTCAACAAAAAATTAAAAAATACTGATTTGAATTAAATAAATAAATCTCATGTTTGGGTAATGGAACTACTGTTCCTGAACCATACATAGGACATGGAGATAGTTTCTAAAAGCAGCCTAAATAATTTTGTAGTAGGCCTCCTTTTCACTCTCCCCATCTACCAAATCAAGAGCCTGCATATTCTAGCTTCATTTTACCCCTAAAATGTTAATACTAAAACCATCTGGTGCAGGATTTGTTTTAGCTTCTAAATTTTTTATTACCTTTGACTTTCTCTAAAGCAATTAGTCTAGTTAATATCTTAGAATCATTTGGTAAAAGTTCCAGGAGATAAATCTTTTTAGGTAATACTTCTTGTGCAGTCCTGGGCTGAATACAAATCTCTATGAATTTGGTAGATGGAGAGATGGTCTTTTCATTTCAGGTTACAACTTAGATCACAATTATTAGAAAAAAAAAGTCATGAATTATCTCACCACACAGTCCATTGCTGGTATTAACACTATCACTCAGAAATCAAGCTCTTTGGTTACAAAGTAATTATTAATTAATATTGATCAATCAATGAATTAATAATTGCTGTTTCCACCCCTCCAAAGACTGCCCTCTGTTGTTGTTGTTTGTCCTTCATTTTCAAAGAGGACCAATGACACCACAGGGTAATGTCTTGACTCCTTCATGAATTAGTTTTAAGTGAGGCAGAATTGCCCTACTCTCTCTTACAGAGTCATCTCAGTTCAGTGGCAAGACAAAAGTCAGGACTATTGGCAATGGCCCAGGATACAGTAGATAACCTTGGCATCCTCAATGTCTGACCAAGCTCTCCATAGAGCCTGCTTCAGCCACTTTTATATTGTTCTCATCTGTCCATTCCCCTGGGGGACGTCTTCACGTGCTTGGGATAGACACGTTGCTAACTCACCAATGAGTTTGAGGCCTGTTGATTACCCTTAACCTGGTTTAGCCAGTCTGCTAAGAGGGTTTTACTGGGGTGTGGCTACTACACATGCTACAGCTTTTTGGAACCACAGACGAGAACTGTGAATGCCTGGTGGACACTAAAGGTGGATGAACAGCCCTGAAAAGGGCTCAGTAAACCCTCATGCCAGAGGGGCTAGTCCTCCTTGAACACCCACATACCCCATACACATCCATCTATATACATATATAGGATGTCCCCAAAGTCTTAGTGTAGCTTTAAGCTATTAAAGCTTAATTAAGAGCTATAGTTGGTTATTGTATTGATCAGAGTGACTAAATCTTGAATTGAAAAAAAAGCTTGATGAAACACCTTTTAAATGAGATAGGTAGGTGGTGCAGTGGATAGAATAATGAACTTGGAGTCAGGAAGAGCCAAGTTCAAATCCTATCTCAGACACTTACTAGGTGGGTGATTCTGGGCAAGTCATTTAATCTGTAACTCAGTTTCCTCATCTATAAAATGGGGATAATAGTTCCTATTTCCCAGAGTTGTTGTGAGATTAAAATGAGGTAACATTCTAAAAATGCCTTGCAAACTTTAAAGTGCTAGACAATGCTAATTATTGTTATTAGCTTGAAAAAAACAACCTTGCGCTCAAATTTCAGAGGAACGATGGATTTGGAGTTCAAAGGGACCTTGGAAACCACAGCCTCACAGAATCTCAAAGTCGGAAGGGAGCTTAGAGGCTAGACTTGACAAGTAATCCTTATCGCCACATACGTAACAATTGGCCATCAAGTCTCTTTGCAAACTCAAAGACGTCCAGTGAGGGGAAACCTATTGTACCCAGAGGCAACCTGTTCCATTTCTGGACAACTCTAATTATTATGAAATCTGTCCTTACAGGGAACTTAAATCTATTTTTAAATCAATTTTTTGGAGCCTCCTAATTGCTCCTAATTCTGTCCTCTAGGACCAAATTGAACGAGCATAATGGGATTCCTCCTCCATAGATGGCTCTACAAATATCTGAAGACAGTTATCACGGCTCCTCGCCTTTTCCTCTCCCCTTCCCTCAGTATTTATTTTATATTGGCTGAGCTGGCTTCCTTTTAAGAAAGCAAGGAGACCACCTATAAGACTTAGTTGATAGAAGAGTAGGCTGGAGTATAAAAAGCCTAGTCTCTAGGGAGTTAGGACCCTAAAGGTACTCTAGGGATGCCTTGGGATGGCAGAGAAGGAGGGGAAGAGTGTTCTATCTGAATTAGTGATGAGGGATTTTATTCTTTTAAAATCTTATCAGTAAAGTGGTTGTTTTTGCATTTTGATAGTGAGTATTGTATTACATTCCAATCCCAAACCTGAATCACTAGACTGGCCTAAGCTGAACCTGTTCTGGAATATTCCCATAAGATCTCTTCTCCATCTCATGTGACCTCTTTGCCTTTCTGATTGCCCTCCTCTGAATACTTCCCAGTTTGTCAGTATCTTTTATTTTCATTTCCATTTCCATTTACCTTTCCATTCTTAAACTATCATCCTTCTCTCCTGCAATGGCCCTCCCAGTTCACTCCGCCCTTCTCAATCCCCATTGGTTAGTTCGTCTCATGGTTTACTATTTCTATCTAACACCACTCTAGTCACACTTTACAGCCTCAGTCATCTTCTCACTATTTACTCCTCTGATGTGGAACATGTGTTCTTTAACCCCTCCCTCCCATCCCACCATACATCAGTATTAAACATCATTGTTTAATCGTTACAAGTAATTTTCTTCTCCATCTCCTCAAAACAACAACCAATGAAGACCACACACTTTTGATTGGTTGAGGAAAAACCAAGACTATGTTGTTGATAATAATTTTATATTTTCATTCCCATGAATAAATTAGTTCTAGCATCTTGAGTGCTGGTTGACAAAACAGTTCAAAATGTGAACATAAAGCCTGAATGCATCATCATCATCATCGAAAATATTTGTGTAGACTGTGGGCAAGTCACTTAACTTTAGTTTGTCTCAGTTTCTTCAACTGTAAAATAGGGCCAATAATAGCACCTACCTCTCTCACAAGGTTGTGGAAGGATTAAATGAGATAATATTTGTAAAACATTTAGTACAATGTCTGGTATATAATAGGCTCTATAGAAATGCTAATTATTGTTATTATTATTCTTCTCATTCTCATTACTATTATTATAGAACACTTGACCTACGTTTTCTAATTTGTTCCTCACAACCACCCTGTGATACAAGTATCATTAACCCTCATTTTACAGGAGTAAACTGAGGCTGAGATCGCTTAAATGGGATGCAGAATAGTTCAATGGGAAGAGCCTTAGATTTGAACTCTGCAGACCTGGGTTTGAATCCTGGCTCTGCCGTTTACTAGGAAGGAGTTCTCTAAGGAAGTGCCCCACAGAAACTGAGGCCTGACCCTGTGCTGCTGGGCATTTTTATCAGTGACTCAGATAAAGGGATTTGTCAAATTAGTGAATGACGCAAAAGATGACTAACACACTGGATGACAGAGTAAGGATCCAAAAGAGACCTCTCTAGGCTAGACTGTGTGTGTGTGTTTGTGTGTCCTTGTTAATGTTGGGCGACCTTATTAGTTATGTCATTCTATTTAACTTCTTTCTACTTGTCAATGGGTTGTTTAATCAACAAGCTTTTATTAAGTGACTACCAACTTTCAGATATTATTATGGCATCCACAGAATTTCTGATGCCCAGTTAGCTTTTCCCACCAATAACCGTTTTTCCTTTCTGAATTCCTCTGCACCAGTGCTAGAATGTGGGATGATCAATGACTTCTTGGTGAGCTAATTAGACCAAGTTTAGTCTTGGGAATGATTTGTGACTCCTCGAATGTAAAGCATATATCTCTTTAACCTTCAGCTCCCCTCCCCCACTCCCCAGTGGTGTTTTCTTTTCACATATGTGCCTTGAGGAAAAGTAGAGTGAATGAATATGAACTCTGAGTTACGGGGCTATAATGATTCCACTGGCATAGTTTTAAGTCAGTCAATAAACATTTTTAGGTGCTTATTATGTGTCAAGCATTGTGTTAAGTGCTGAGAATACAAAGAAAGGTGAAAGCAGGTCCCTGACTTCAAGGAACTGAAACATGTAAATAATTATGTATATATAAGATATATACAGAGTAGATAGGAAGTAATATCAGAGGAGAGGTACTAGCAGTAGCTGGAGAAGCGAGATCTGGCTTGTTGGGTTCATAGTTTTCATATGGATGAGTTTAGCAATGATGATACCATCCTGTTTCAACCTTGTACTCAGTAACAGACCTCTACACTATACTTGAAGATTTTCAAAGTATGTTACGTACATTATCTCATTTCTTCCTTGAAAGAACCTTGTAAGGTAGGTACTATTATTATTTCCATTTCATTCAGTTGCTGTTCAGTCATGTCTAACTCTTTATGACTTCATTTGAGGTTTTCTTGGCAGAGATACTGGAGTGCTTTGTCATTTCCTTCACCAAAGCATTTTATAGATGAGGAAACTGAGGCACACAGGGTTAAATGATTTGTCCAGGGTCACACACCTAGACTGAGGCCAGATTTGACCTCAGGAAGATAAATCTTCCTGACTGCAAATCTGGCACTCAATCCACTGCTGCACCTAGTTACCCACATTATTATTTCCATATCACAGAGGAAACTGAGGCCCAGAGAGCTAAAGTGACTTAGATAACATAGCTAGTTAGAGGTAAAACTCCTACCTCTTCTCCGGTGCTCTCACCATCCCTTGTAGTTGTCCCCCAAAGTAAAACCGACCTGTAAATGAGATGTTTGTTTTTCTCTTAATTTGGAACATATATGTACAATATTGTTCGAAGTATTCCTTTCAGAACCTACTGAACCCAAATTAATTTACATTCTTTCTTTGAAAGGGACAAAAGAAAAAAAAAAAGGACATGCTCTCTTGTTCCTAGGAATTGCTAGTGTTGCTTTAAAAAAAGTAAATGAGGATGGATACGCTTACTCATCCATCCTCTTTTTAATTTCCTATGTTCAAATTGATTAAGATGAGTTTCTTTGAGATATGTGATATCTGGTTTTTGTTGTCTGAAGAAGTTTAATATAGTTTTCCTTTTATTGGGCAAGTAAGGCATTTGACATTAAAAATAATAGCTTTGAATTTTCCTCTAGTCATCTGCATTCTGAAGGGGGAATATTGAGAATAGACGGGAAAATTCATTCAAGGCTTTCCCTGAAGAATACTTTCTGAGTATTATATTTAAACCATTAGACACTCTGGATCCTTTATAAGTCAAATCAATCTTCCTTTCTCTGTATATCATTCAGTAGTGCATAGGATAAATAAAATAAAACACACTTTCTGATCTGGAAGGCCCCTTATTGTCCAGGCCATGAAATGCAGCACTATCAAAGTGATGGAGAACCAGAGCTTTCAAAGTCACACAAAGGAAGACAAAAGAACACAAAATGAAAACAAACTAAAAAAAAACCCCTAAGATAACAAAACATTTTCTCCATTTTTTTTTCTTATTTCAAGCCCATCTGTGATTTCACTGGGGATGTAGCGTTAAGAAGATTTCATATTACTTTGATTTTAAAGCTCTCCCCAGGAGACCCTCCTAAGATGCCCTCTGAGGGCACAAAGGAAAGCTATGCCTTTCATGTTTCCACAGGCCTTTGTTGTTTGGTATATATGGACAGCTTGACATTTCTGGATGGGGTGGCCCTGAGGCAGGCATTGCTGATGGCGACCCACAGTATTTCAGCATGACCTTAAGCAAAAGTGAGGCCAGAAAAGTCCATTAAGTTCTTTCCAGACAAGTGTGAGTTTGATCTGAGGAGCTTGGGGAGGGTGGAATTAGTTTCCCTTTTCCTTAGTATTCTCTGATTTCTTCTATACCCCATTTTCTCTCACAATCACAGAGTTTGAGTTAGAACGGACCTCAGTTGCCCTCATATCTAATCCATTACACAAACGGAATCCCCAGTATATGATACGTGACAAATGGTCATCCAATCTCTGTTTGAAGACCGCCATTGAAGGGGAACCTCTCCCTTCTTGAGGCAGTCCCTTCCATTTTTGAAAGTTCGTGTCTAAAAGCCTCTTTTCAGTTTCGGTTAGGGTGCCCTCTACAGCCTAAGAAAACTAATCTCTCCCGCGTGATAACCCTATAAATATGTGAGTATATTTATTATGTCCTCCTAATGCTTCTCTTTCCCAGGCTAAGTATGCTTAGTTCCTTAAATTGAACCTAATAGGACATAGATTTAAGACCCTTCACCAATCTGGTTACCCTCTTCTGGATGCTTTCCAGCTTATCCATGTCCTTCCCAAACCACGGTGCCCAGAATTTAACCCAGTACTCTAAATGTGGTCTGCCTAGACCAGAATACCATGGGAATGTCATCTCTTGATATCTAATTGCTATGCCTGTCTTAATGCCCTCACTAAACATTAAATTAAAAGCATTAGTTTTTTGGCAGCTACATCACTTTGTTGACTCATATTGAGCTTGTGGTCTACTAAAATCCCCAGATCTTTTTTTTTTTAATATATGAATTGCTATCTAACCATGCCTTTCCTATCTTGTTGCTTTGGAAGTTAATTTTTTGAATCCATGTGTAAGGCTTACAATTTATCCTTCCTAAATTCCAACTTTTTACATCTACCCCAATGCTCAAGCTGATCAAAATTCTTTTAGGTCCTGACTTTCTCAAGAGTATTAACACATCACTGTTGCTCATGACAGCTGGTTATATGGTCCTTATCTGATGCCTAAAAAAACTAATAAATTGCCTAAATCTAAAATAATTTTATCAGGAGCTTTCAGACATATTATTTCAAGTGTATCTGTCTAGGTCCTCACCTAGCCAACACTATTTTCTCATTCTTAGTATAGCCTTCCATGGTTTCCAATGAAAGAGAGGTTTGGTAGAATAGAAGGAGCATTGAATTAAGATGCAAGAGAACAGAATTCTAATCCTGTGTTACTTCAGGCAAGTTGTTTTAACTTTCTAGCCCTCAGTTTGCTCATCTGTAAACTAGCTGGTGATGATCCCTAAAATGCTTCCCAGCACTAATAATCTGTGATTTTGTGAAATATTTCAATTAAACTCCTTGATGTACATCAATTCTGTGCCTAGCAATAGAAATGATTTTCTCTTCCTTCCTTCTTTGCCCATTGAAGCACCAGAGACAGTAGTCAGTCAATCACTGGCTTTTATTAAGTGCTTATCATGTGCCAGGCACGGTGCTAAGAGCTGAAGATACAAAGGTAAAACAAACAAACAAACAAACACAAAATTAGTCCCTGTTGTCAAGGAGCTCACAGTCTGGCGGGCAGTGCTACCAGTAGCAGTCAACTTTTATATAGTACTTCATTGAATTACTGAATTTCAGAGTGGGAAGTGACCTCAGTGATCATCTGATCAAACAACCCCCCAAAACAATCCTTCCTCCGATATAGCTGACAAATGGTCGTCTAGCCTTTGCTTGGAGATCTTAAGTGAGGGGGAACCCGTGACCTCCTGAGGCAATTAATCAATCACTCCATCAATCAAATGTCATTAGTGCCTGCCACATAGACCGCCTTGTCCAGTAGAAATCAAGCACCATGAGAAAAGTCTGGAGGCTGAGCAGCCTGCCTAGTTCAGCCTGGCAGCAGCTTCCAAGAAGCAGAATGGCCTTCCTGGTCTCATAGGGTCTGTCTATGGTCCTGCCCAGTGGTGAGTTGCCTTGACCGCATGGGCCTCCCAGGTTAAGTGCCTCACTTCTTTAAAACCATGCCCACTCTTCTCTCCTTCTGGATTCTGGGCATATTTGTGGGAGAATATGCCTCTGGTCGGGAAGGAAATGCTTTGTAACTACTGTTTTTGCTATGGCATTTAAGTAAATGCTTTTTGCTGTAGAACTGAGTTTACTGGTAATTATTCAGGGGAAGTATAACAGTGGAGGCTCTAGAGGATAGCCAACACAGAGTTATCCCTAGGACCCCCTCTGGGAACCCAGCCTGCCAATTTCAGTGTGAGTTGAATGAGGGAATGCAGAGGGGACATTACATATGTATATGTGAGAATATATACACACACACACATATGTACATATATGTGTATATATGTATATATGTACGTTCTGAATTTAAAGGGCACCAAAATTTAAAGGTCATGTCGCAGTTTCATGATGTGTTGTGGTGGAACTGTCTCAAAGAATTCAGAGTCAGATCACCTCTAATACAAGCATAGACATTTATTGAGATTGATGCCTCTCACGAAGTAGGCTAAGTTCTGAGAGGAACCAGCAACTTTAGTGAAAGTAAGATGAATTTTTGTAGGGTAAAGATGCAATTACATAACCGACATTATGAATATTAAAAAGACTGGAGGGGTTTGTTAAGGGATTAGGTAATAGGGGAGAGGTCTCAGCCTCAGTGGAACTGCAATGCGATTACCCATAATGCCACAGAAAAACCCATTTGAAGGGTACGTATGCATGATAACGATATTATTATAATAAGCCTCTCTACTTCTTAAGTTCATCTAAAGGACGGCTTTTGGTATTATTGCCCAGGTGCCTACTTAGGGAAAATCCCTTCTATTGTTTTGGGGTCCGCATCCTACTTGGCCATCCTGGTGGTGCTGCTTTCTGATTGACTGAGTATTGTGGTCCTGTCTGAGACCAGATGGAAGTGGTTGTCGTTGAGTGAGTGGATACACCTGCTGTTTCTGTGGGAAATATGAGGAATGGATCTGGGGGCCAGTGGCTAGCTAGAGGCAGTGGTTGGGATCCCATCACATGGACACGCCTGCTCTTTCTGTGAGAAATATGAGTTCATGGACACACCTGTTGTTCTAGTGAGCAGTGAGGCATATATGAAGAAGTTAGAATATTGAGTCAGAGGGTGGGGCAGTGGCTAGGTAGGGCAGTGGGCCTGCTGTTCAGTGGCGCCTGTAAGGATGTTCGAGTATTGGGGTTGCGGGTAGTTTTATTAGGATTCCATCAGTCATATGTATTTAAATTAGCATGATTTGAAATATAATTATACAAAATATTGAAACTGGTTCTAACCCAATGTAAGTATGCAATGTGAATGAAAAAAAATGTGATCTTTTCACAGAATTCATTATCTGCACTAATTGGGTCCTACCTGTAATATAGCACTTTAAGGTTTGCAGAATACTTTATGTGTTGCCTCATTTGATCCTCCCAAGGACACTTTGAGGTTGGGACTGCTAGTATCCTATTTTATGGATGAAGAAACTGAGGCTGAAAGAGGTTATATGATTTTTCTAGGGTCACACTCACCTAGTAAGTCCCTAAGATAGGATTCAAATTGAGGTCTTCATGGCTCCAAATTCACCACTACTCATTGCACCATCTAGCTGCCTAAGGAAAGGCTTGATGAAGAAGGTGGTACCAGAACTTAAACCTTGAAGGAAGGAAAGAGTTCTGAAAGTCAGAGAGGGGATGGGGGGAAATTGAATTCATTCCAAGCATGAGATACTGCCTGCACTGTTCTCAATGGGGAAAGCAAGTTTGCCGAGGATTTCATATGTTCAGTCTCAAGGCTTTGAACATATCTCTGCTTCTCCCTTTTTGTCCTGATCCTTTACTGAACAAGGCCAAGAGGATGAAGGCATACTGAGAATGGGGGGATTGCAGATACAATTGAGGTTCTTCCCTTTAATTCACTTAAACAGCTATATATGAGGAATAGGTTTTCTGTTATGGGGAAATAAGCAGACACCACTGAGAAGGACTTGTCACTGCTGAGCTAAACTATAAGGTGCATTGATAAATTAAGCATTAAGGATCAGTGAAAAAAGGTGCCGCATTATATAATGTTTGTCTCTTAAATATTCTTAAATATCCTCTTTTAAAATATTATTTGTCTCATATTTTTCTGTTTTGATAGTTATATTTTTGATAAATGACTGGAAAGTCACAGTTAAATAAGGAGAATTTGAACAGAGCTACCCCTTAAGCCCTCAGGCAAAATAAAAACCCCATGATTTGGGCCAAGTGGCTATGGATCATCACCATCACTTGGTGGAAGTATGCCCAAATTGCTAGAATAGCATCTAAGAGGGGAAAAAAATCCCTTAAGTGTTGAAACTGCAAAACTTCTGGTATGTCATAATTAAAGACTCCAGTTACCTAGTACTGCGTGTAATTTGGAGTTTGGGGCAGAATGAAAGGGAAGTCAAAACATGAAATGAATTATAGGATGAGGGAATGTCTCTGTGTGTGCCCATGGTAACTTTTTTTTGGGGGGGATTGAAGGTAAAAAAGTAGGTAAAGTAATTTGAGGTACATCAAAGTGGAAAGAGATAAAAAATGTGTTTGTGTTTAGTTCTCTAAGATTCAGTTTCAAAAGAAGCCAGGGTAAAATATGTTCTATCTGCCACTATTTTGCTGTTGTTGTAGTAAATGTATTGGCATGGAGAGTTCTTCCACTGTAATAACGTTTTATCTTAAATTACTTAGTATCTGGACCACTCATTTGGGCACCTGGCGATTTATCTTACATATATTTTTGTAGTGGCGTATATGCTTTGTGTTATGGTCTTAGCTCCTCAACACCTGGGGAGCAAAGACCATGTCTTATATTTCTTTAGTCCCTTCCTTGGAACCTTATGCTAGTGTGGCTTAGAGCATAAACTGTCCATTCAAAGTTCATTCATTCATGCAACCAACAAATATGTCAGAACAAATAGTAGGCACTCAATGAAAACGAATTACTGAACTGAAAAATAATTGTCATCTTCCTTGGTTAAGTGATTTCCATCTCCCCCATTGGACTGAAACTCATCTTCCATTTTAGTCTTTCCTTCCTGCTTTGTAGTTTAGACTGGGTAGTAACCCACAAAAGATGGTTCCATTACCCCTCCTCCAAGATTATCAGCTTGTCACTTGTTATGACATCAGCATAAAAGTAAAAAATTTAGTGACTTTGCTTGTAGGTCAGGGGTCCTTAACATTTCTTTGTGACATTGACACCTTTGGCTGTCTGGTAAAGGGTCCAAGGACCCTTTCTCTGAATAATGTATAAATTTTTTTTAATTAAAAGTCATAATTAAAGGCAATGCAACATTTTGGTGGGAGGTAAATGAAAAAATAATGTTATTTACATATCCAAGATTGAAAACCTCCTGAAATCTATCTATGGACTCTCAGGTTAAGAGCCATTGCTCTCAGATAAAATGCAAACTATTGTTTGTTATTTAAAACCTCTTACAATCCAATTCCAATATATATTTTTGGACATATTTTATATTTCTTTCTCTCCTGCCACCTATGTGCCAACCAATTAATTCTACTTGTTATTCCTTATACATGACATTTCTTTCACCTTCCTGTGTTTGCATAGGAAGTCTCTCATGCCTGCATTTTTGTCTTCTTCACTTCCACCTCTTGGGATCCCATTTAAGCTCCATTTAAGGCCAAGCTCAAGAGACACATCCCTTAGGAGATCTTTCATGATCCATTGGATGTTAATGCATCCTTCCTCCCCTCCTCTCTCATTAATCTATATATGCTTTATTTATAGTTTGTATTTCCCTGTGTATTAGATGTCACCACTTCCCCACTCCCAAGGTCCTACGTGGTCCTGGTCTTGATCCTAATTCCCAAGGCATGAGTTTATCTCTCTGGATCTTTTCTGACTCTGGACTAAAACTGGGAAATCTCCTGAGTGAATAAAGCTTGTGTCTAGGGTATTCCCATGACTAACAGGGTCCTCTCCTCCAATGAAGGTGCTCAGTGTACAATGGACATACTGAGTGTCAAAGTATGCTGGTGAATATTTAATATTTAATATTAAAAAATAATTTAGAATGACCCTTTAAGTTTAACCTGCATTATTAACATTTTCTCCATCACTTTATGAAGTCTAGACAATCAATAAACAATGTATCAAACCCTGATTTGTAACATTAGTTTGCCAGCTTCTGAGGCGTGATTGCTCCCACTGAAAATTTAACAATCAGTTTTCCCAAGTCAATTTGAGTTAATCCCAACACACTCCTAAGTACAGGAAAATTTCTCCTTCATTAGAATGTATGCTCCTTGAGGGAAGGAACTTTTCTCATTTTTGTGTTTTTATCCCTAGCACACAGCACAGTTCCTGGCACACAGTCAGCACTCAATAAATTCTTACTGAATAGCATTGAGTCCAGAAAGTATATACTAGCATTTGTTTGAGTGACCCCTCTGGATCACACACAACCCACATAACTTTTAAAAATCCCCTAACCCTCAGATACTTTTGTCTTGTTATATCTTTTGAAGTGTTACGTATAAATGAACATTTAGAAAGAGAAAAAAATGTCGACCCTTTGACAGCACAGTAACAATCTAGAATGGCTGGTCACCCCCAGGAGACAGTCCTGGGTTCCATCAGCATGCTGGGAAGATTTCTGCCCACGCTTCCTAATAATATGTTCCCCCCACCCCCAAAAGCTTCACATAAATGTTGAACAGCAGGGGAGATAATATGGAAGCCTTGGCACTCCACAGGGGTTGGGGGAACATGAGTAATTGCCCATTACCTCTTGCTGGGCTCTCCCTCCCCAAGAATGAAGAGATCCATTGCAAAGCAGCACCACCCCCACCCCCGCTGGGGTCTGCAGCCTCAATTATAACACCTGGCGGCCTTCTTTGTGTTTTCCCTCTTCTCCAGTCCTTCCCTGTTGAGGTTATATTTTCTAATAAGCCATATGAAATTATTGCTTTTTAATAACTTTCCTGATAAATGTTTCATTCTCTTTGCTGGCTTCTTTTTATATGCTCCTGCCCCTTTAGCTCTCACCTCATTATAAGATAACCTTGTTTGACGTTTATCAGTGGTCTACAATGCCCTACCTACAGAACACAGAGACAAAAACAGACCCTGACCTTGAGATTGAGAACTATGTCTTCTTGCCCATTGCTGTGATAGCTACATCCATTTGGACCAAGGGACTCATTCCTAGCCATTGCCATCACTCATTTATCCTCCATACCTCCCTTTTATTTCTGGCTGCTGGGAAATAAAGGTGAGGTTGGAAGTACTAATTGGAGGAGGTCTGAGGACTAGGAAGGGAGTTGGCTTTGGGGGTGGGGCATGCCATTATCTTTAACTATTTGAAGGTTGATTATATGGGAGAAAGAGCACCCTTATTCTGCATGGCTCCAGGAGACTGATGACCATGTTTCCATGTATGGAAGAACTTCCTTACAATTATACCGTGTCTTCCCACCTTTCTTTTTGAGAGCTATCTCAATAAATGTTGAATTCTCTTTTCCTGGATGTCTTTCCAGGATAATAGAATCTCAGACCTGGAGGAGACCTCAGTGGCCATCCAGTGTGAAACCTCTACATGAAAAAGAATGCTTCAAAAGTGGTGATCCAGCTTGAGCTTGGAGGAAGGAGACTCCACCCACTACCTCCTAGGTCAGTGGACTTTGGGACAACTCCAGTTGTTAAGAAGTTTTCCCTGACATCTGGCCTAAAGTGGACTCTTTGCAACTTCCACCCATTCCTGGCTCTGCCCTCTAGGAGCATACAGAACACCGGAATTCCTCTTTTACAAGGTTGGACAAGCCTGTATTGGAGAAGCGTAGAAGGGTTTCATGCTTTAGAAGATGTCCTCTCTAATTCTTTGACTTTATAATTCCTGCCCTCCACTTCCATTTATGTGGGGCAGGTAGGCCAATTGCATCACTTCAAAGTACTCTTGTGACCCAAAGCCTTCTAGGAACTTCACCTTAACATTTTATCCTTTACAATATGGACAGTGGCTGTATAGGGGGCTGTACTTGGAGTCAAGAAAACCTGAGTTCAAATCTCACCTTGGATGCTTAATTGTTGTGTGACCATGGATAAGTCATAACATTTCTGAGTCTCAGTTTCCTCATTTTTAAAATGAGGATAGTAACAGCTATGATGTCCACCCCATTGGGTTAGAAGGATCAAATGAGATAATGCTTATGAACAACTTTGCAAAATTTTAAGTTCTATATCAGTATCAGGTGTTATTCTAGGAAAGGTTGCATCTAGTTTTTATTGGTCATATTGATATCTTCGTGGGGAAAATAATGTGTGTGTGTGTGTGTGTGTTTGTGAGAGAGAGAGAGAATGTGTATGTGTGTGTGTGTAGTATGTATATGTGTATATGTGTGTGTGTGTGTGTGTGTGTGTGTGTGTGTGTGTTGGGGAAAGAAAGGCAGAAAGGAAGATTCCTTACTAGAGGAATCCTTTTCTGTATTGCAAGATGTATGGCATGTCAGAAGTGCTTTCTTTTCTTCCCTCCCCCACAATCCCTCTTCTCTCACTGTCATAAGTTACCTCTACCTAGTGATGACTGTTTTTTTTTGTTGTCATTGGTGAGCTGACTGGCTGGTGGCATTAAAAACCTACTAAATCAGCAATTGGGCTAGAGTCAGTTGCTTCATATTATTAGCTCTAGTCATAGATTTCAATCCTAAGCCACCAATTCTAGCTAGTTCTCTGGTTTAATTTCTTTATAAGATTTCTTACTCATACATAAAAGCTGGCAGGACACAGAGGTGCTGCTAGGAAAGATTGTAATGAAAAAAAATTGCCATTCACCTAGGATGTAAAATGCTTTCTCAAGGCAGTCCATTCTTAATTTCCTGTGCTCCATTGGTGGAAAGGATCTCTGGTGAAAAGCTAATATGAGCTATGCCATATTTCAAAGAAATACTTTTTTTTTTGGTTCTAGAAGACAATTTTTTTTCTTTTTGCTCTCCGTGTAATTAAACCAGCAAGGAAAAGCCAGTGCCTTTCTTATCCTTTGAGGATGTGTATTCCTGTTGCCCTTCTGATAAGAGGGAATATTTCCCCTCCCCTACAGGATGTGTCCAAACAGAACTCTATGTAATGAGCAAGAACAAAGTTCACGCTTGGTAATCCAATGACAGGGGCTTTGGGAAGACGTGGGTTGCTTGCAGTGAGAACAAAAATGTGTAAACGGTTTTATTGAAAATCAATATTTTATTTTTTTCAAATTCTTTGCAATTTTGAGGAGGTTTTGTTTTGTTTTGTTTTTGTTCAGATGAGGTCTATAGGGTGCCTTATATCCCCGTATGTTTTTTTTTTAAATGTGTTTTTTGTTGTTATGCTCATAGAAGTAGAGATTTAATCTTGAGTTTATTTCAGTTTTGGAGACAGAGAGTAGAGCTTCCATGAGAGAACATAGTTCTCATGTACAAATGTGCCTCATGCCTTAGCATTTCAGGGAGGTCCCTGATTTCATCATTGTGTGCATTCCACTCTAAACCAATCAGGATTTGCTATGTGTCACAAGCTCCTCTCCTTGATTTCTCACCTTATGTGAGTCTTCTCTAATTTTAAAAAAAATCTTCCATAGAGTATCTAGCCAATTCAGTGGATGTCTTTCTCTTGTTCTTTTAAAGTCTTGGGTAGTGCCAATCTACCACTTGGCTTGAGTATCTGTTGTCTCCCATTTACACTACATGACCTATCTCACTTCTCTGATTATATACATGCTTAATGATGGCTTTTATGTTCCTTCTTGTGTACATGTCATTATTTGTACCATGGTAGATAAGTTAGCATTTGGGCTAGTGTTAGGTACCATCTACTTATGCCCACCTTGACCTCCATTGCCTCATATGTTGCCCCAATACCCCATTATGTTTATTTTTATGAACTGGATTTGGAGTCAAGGGAACCTAGTTTCAAAATAGTCTGGCCAGGGATTATCTGAATGATCTTAGGTAACTAATTTGACCTTTCTGGACCTTATCTGAAAAGTAAGGGAGTCAGACTAGGTGACCTTTAAAGTCTCTTTCAATTTAATATCTATGTTCAAGATAATTTGATTCAAAACCGTATAACATCACTAGAAGGATATTAAAAAAATGAGCTTTTTTGGCAAGAGTTAGCTTGTGATCATGGTAAACAATACTGCAAATATAACTCACCTGATCTTTTCCTTTTACTCAATTCTGGCCTGCCCAAGATGTACACATTGATGATCTAAATTGACAGACTCCCTATCTTATGTGTATGCTATCTAGGCAAAATTTTTCATCCACTTAGGTCTTCCGATGTGAATGATTAGAAAAATTTAGTTTGCACTCCTGTGGACTTTACTGAAGAGACTTTGTAATGTTCCAGGATTTTTTTCAATGAATACAATATCTTTGAATAACATTAGGAAAATCTTGTCTTCAGTAGGGAACTCTTCTTTTGTTTGGACTTTATGCCAGATATATTCCATGCTAGAATGCAAGTTCCTTGGGATTATGTGTTGTTTCACTCTTTGTATTTTATTTACAATGCTAGCACAGTGCTTGGCATGTAGTAGGCACTTAAATGCTCATTTGTTTTGATTGTTTGATATTGAGAGGCAGTGCCATATGGAGGATAGAGGGCTAGTCCTGGAGTGAGACCTGGTTTCCATTTTTGCCTCATCTGTGTCACACTGGAATAATCCCTTACCCTCTCAATGTTTCAGCCAACTCCCTAAGAATGACATTTAAACTTAGGGTCTGAGAGGGAACTCTTTTTTTTGAAAAAAAAAGTATTTTGATAACTATTCCAACATAATTGGTTTCTTTTTTAATCCTATGCATTTTCTTTTATGCATTTAAAAACATTATTCTGAGTACTGGCCCTGGAGTCAGCAGGACCTGAGTTCAAATCCGGCCTCAGACACTTATTAGCTATGTGTCTCTAGACAAGTCACTTAATCCCGAATGCCTCCCCTGTCCCTCCACCCAACCCTTGAAACATTATCCTGAGAAGGGGTGCATAGGCAACGCCAGATTGCCAGAGGGGTCCATGTTGCAAAAAACGGTCAATAACCCCGCTCTAAGATTATAAATTATATATGAATTTCTAATCAGTAGGAGAGAAGGAAATTTTCACATTTGGAGTTATTGACACTGTTGCAATCATAGGTTTAGTTGTGCTGCCTTCCTATCCCTATCTACTGCCCATTTTTTCCCATGACACAGGTGAATGGTATATGTTTCCATTTGTTCACCTTGTTTTATTTCAGTACTTACTGGAATCCTTTAGGAAAGTTATCGTCTCTGTAGCTTGCATCTGTCATGGATTTGTATAATTTTAATATACATGAAGAAGACATCTGTCTTCAAGGCTGAATTGTGTTCTACTGAGTCAAGAGAATTTCAAAAGCCGCTAAACAATAAATATAGCACTCATATTTTCTGCATCTCTCAGTTAGTTGTGTGGTTGTAAAGATGTGGTTTGCTAAAGAAAATTATCAGTAAAAGCTGGTCTGTTCCCTTCTGTTGTTGTTTTTGTGTGTATGTGTGTGTGTGTGTGTGTGTGTGTGTGTGTGTGT
>NW_020954547.1:1533003-1586353 GCF_900497805.2 Vombatus ursinus | reverse complement strand
AGGCCAGTTCTATTCAACAAGCAACTATTAGGCACCTATTTTGCCTCAGGCGCTGTGTTAGGCAATGGGCATGCAAATACAAATGAAAAACAGTCCCTGCCTTCTGGGAACTTACCTTCTACAGTTCATCCATTAGTGTTTCTATTTGTTTATTGGACAAAGATCTCAGTTAATTGACTCTGTGCTGGGATATTTCCCTTATTATCCCACCCCTTTCCATTCAAGTAACTGGGGTCAACAAAGCTGTCATCTTCCAGAGATTTGGAAGGTGATGGGAGGGCTAGCAACCTCTGAAGAAGGCAGGGAAGGAGGGTCTTCCGAGACATAAAGTGGTGACACCTGCCAGTGAATAGGAAGGCTCAGGAGACTTTTCTGCCTGAATATTGCACCAGGCAGATGACACTGAACTACTGGAGAGGGGTCAAACACAGGGCCTACAGGCCTCATATGGCCCCTAATACTCCTAAATGCCACCAGAACCAGATTAAAATGTAATTTGAAAATATTTAGAAAAAATACAAACAGGAAATGTTAATATGTGGGGCAGCTAGGTGGCACAGTGGATAGGGTGCCAGGCTTGGAGTCAATAAGATTCATCTCCTGAGTTCAAATCTGGCTTCAGACATTTAATAGCTGTGTGTAACCCTGGGCAAATTGCTTAACCCTGTTTGCCTCAGTTTTCTTATCTGTAAAATGAGCCGGAGAAGGAAATGACAAACCACTGCAGTATCTTTGCCAATAAAACCCCATATGAGGTCACGAAGAGTAGGACACAACTGAAATGACTCAACAACAAAATGTTAATATGTAGTTTACATATCATCATAGTATGGGGCCTGCAGGGATCGTTATGTACTGTTAGGTGGCCCTGCTTCTATTTGAGTTTGACATCACAGCTCTATAAGAGCTGGCCAGTAGGACTGAGAGACCACGAACTTGGTGCTATGCTAGGGAGTCATGAAGAGTGGAAGGAGAGAGAGAGAGAGAGAGATGTCATGCATCTTCCCTTTTTTTTTTTTCATCCTTTCTACCAGTGGGAGAAGTATGGCAAAAATCATCACCCGGTAACCAATGCTTTGATGACAGGCCTCTCCACACTTCACCACTAGACCTCAGCCAGTAGACACATAGCATATCATTGGTCTTGTGCTTCTGGGAGGCTTTTCAGCTTGTTGAAATCTGCCAGAGCTTGTGTCCGGCTGCCATAGATTTAGAGCCTGATGTAGCTAGCCAGTCTTACCAGGAAAATGCAGGCATGGCATTGGAAGAGGATTTTTATAGGAGAAAGTTCCCCCCCTCCCCACCATGATAATGGGGGATGGGCAAATCTGGGTAGATTTTGGAAGAATTTCTGCTTCTTTTTTTGCTTGTTCTTAGAATAATTCTGTAGCAAAATGAAAAAGATAAAATTAAAAACATTCCATAGTTACGGATAGTTTGGCTCGGTGTGCAAGAAGGGCCTAAGTACTACATCTACTTAGAGGGTGTTTTGAGGAGTCAAAGTTAGTTGTAGTATCATTATAAATACAATTGCTAAGATCATTAATTTATGTAGTCATCAAGTAATCATTTGTTGAGCATCTACTATAGGCTTAAGGGACCAGAAAAGTTTTAATTGGTATCAACTTTCCTTAAAAACTATCTTTCATCCTACTTTCATCTAAGAGTGTGTGTGTGTGTGTCTGTCATTTACTGATGGTGTGCCATCCTATGAAGAGGATCAGGGTCATTTGCAATGACTTCATCTGATTTGTACAGATTTCAGTGAATTACAACTTCTTTCCTATGAAGAGAAAACAGACATATCCTCATAAATTTCCATCAATCCTAAAAAAAACTTTAACCTTCGCCTTAAACTTTGAGAAGGCATAAATCTGAACAAAGAGGCATATGTAAAGATAACAGTGTCACTACAAGGTTTTTAATGAAATAGGGCTTAAGGGGAGGGATATCGTGGAAAAGACAGAGGACAGAGAAATGCTTCCTTGGTTAATGAAAGGCTATCTATCTATCTATAGCTTTCTTAATTTTTCTCTTTATCTCTCTCTATCTAGGGATCTATCATCTCTTTCTCAATTTCTCTCAATCTATCTATTCCTATCTGTTTCTCTCTCTCCTTCTTTCTCTGTCTCTGTCTCTCTCTCCCTCTCCCTCCCTCCCGCTCTCTCTCTATCTCTCTCTGTTTTTCTCTCTCTCTCTCTGTCTGTTTCTGTCTGTCTGTCTCTCATCTACCTAATCATAAGCCATCCAGCCATCTACTAGGAAACCCAGTCCTACCTGAGTATCTTCTGCCTCAGACACTCCCTAGCTGTTTGACCTTGGCAAGTCACTAAACCTTTCTGAGCCTCAGTTTCCCCCTCTGCAAAAATTGGGATAATAGTAGCACAGAGTTGATGTGAGGGTCAAGTGAGGTAATAATAACAGCTATTATTTATATAGCATTTTGAGGTTTGCAAAGCACTTTACAGATAATCTCATTTGAGCTCCATATCATGAAGTAGGTGCTATTTGTCCCAACCACCTAGCTGCCTAGATAACATATGTAAAGTGTTTTGCAAACCTTAAAACACTATACCAATGGTAGGTAGGGTTTTTTTTGAGCAGGCCTATTGCTAAGCCTTTCAATTTCCCCAAACTATAACCCACCTCAGGTGCCACTTAAGGTGGTGACACTGACCTCTTAACTTGAACAGAATGAATCATTTTTTGACATGCTTTCCTCCTGGCTGTCCTGTAACTGTCCAGTTACACCATTTCTCATCCATAATGCCGGCCCTTTAAACATCCTCCGAACTGGAGACAATTTCAATTGAGCACCAAGTCCCTGAATTTCCACACTCTGAAAGAAAAATATATTAGTTTAGAGCCTCATCATTCTATACTGTAACTTATACATTTTCTTCACAATTTAATTATGGGATAATTAGGATTATCTATTTAATTTGATCAGAACTTCTAGAATTAAATCATCTTATATTAAAAAAAATCCTTCAAAATTTGATCGTCCTAAGAAAAGATTATTGAAATGCCAATCAAATAGCTGGAGAAAGCCATCATTAAACAAAGAGACATTTTCTGACCTAACTACAGCAAAAGGAAGAAGATGTACATGAGAGAATGTTCTGCTTTTATAAGATAACAGGTTTTCGAAGTATTATCTGGATTCCTCAGGTCATTGTGATGGTGTTTATGATAATAATAATAATTATATAATTTATTTAGCTACTTAAAATCTGCAAAAGTGCATTACATTTATTATCTCATTTGATCTTCACAACAATCCTTTGAGATAGATGCTATTTTTACCCCCATTTTAGAGCTGAGGAAACTGAGTCTCATAGATGTTAAATGACCTGTTCAGAGGTAGGATTTGAACTTGGGTCGTCTTGACACCAACTCCAACACTATCCACTGTACCACCTCACTGACTTTTTGATGATTCAGCAATTTGTTTCCTGAGATATTTTTGCTCTTCAGCAGACCATGGTGATACTTTTTTTTTTCTGACATGAGTTACAAATAAGGTTTAGTAAAAACAGCAACAACAACAATAACAACAACAGAACCATAACCCTTAGCATGGAGCACCTTTAGCCTCATTGCTTTAATTTCTTAGGATGATTTGTTTGGGCAGTGACAATATGGAAGAGATGCAACATGGTGGTTTGCTGGGTCTCTTGCCACACCTTCACCAGGCCCTGATCTGAACAACTTTGAAAATCATTGACCTCTGCAGACTTTGAGGATGTTCAGGTGATTTTGCAATAATCAATAACTTAATCAACAAGCATTTATTAAGCATTTACTATGTGCTAGGCATTGTGCTAAGTGCTAGGGATGAAAAAAACAAGCTTAAAAGATAGTCCCTCACATTAAGCAGCTTACATTCTGATGGGGGAAGACAACATAGGAGCTAGAAAATGGGGGATGAGGTAGAGGAAGGATACCTGCATTGGGGTAAGGCTGCTGGCTAGGAGGTAGAAAAGTCTGGAGTGTGAAGAGTAGAGCCCAGAGTGAAGTGAGCATGACCTGGGAGCCTTATGAAATGGTAATCTGGGTCAGAGACTTACCATTCAGAAGAGTGGGCTATGAGGTGGAAGCATTTTGAGGGAGAGAAGTCAGAAGCCCAGAAAAGGATGAAAGAAGTCCAACTAGGGAGGAATGGAGCCAGGGGTGAAGTGAGCTTGGCCCGAGTGAGTTTAGGCTAAAACTGACCTAGTTCTCTTCCTGCCCCACCCCCACCTCCAGCCCATAGCTTCTCCCTTCCCAGTGTCCTTATTTTCATCTTTTCAATGCTTTCAGTGAGAATAGCTGAAAACAAAAGGTTAGTGGGATAGCAAATTTGGTTGTTCTTGTTCTGGACTATCATGGATTTGGTTCTGAGAAAGACATGGACATGCATCACCTGAATTCTGTGAGGTCATAACTTTTAGCTTTTTTTCTAAAAAAGTTCCTAGGTCTTACAAACTGTGTTAGCTCTTCCAGGTTACCCAGGCTTGAACACTTTGAGTCATCTTGTCTAAGACTCTCACCAACTCTCACCAACTATATTGGGTCAGTTGTCTAGTCTTGTTTCGACCTCCATGAGATATTTCATGCCCGTTGCTTTTTCTCCACTCACATGCAAGTTTAGACCTTGCCCCCTTCTCCTTTGCAAAATACTCTGGTTGGCCTTGCTCATTCACTCCGTTCATTCCACTCTTCTACCAAAATAGTTTTCTTATGGCAGAGGCCTGACTAGCTCTAAATCCCATGATCTGCCTGTTGAAATCCCCATTCATGGAACCTTCCCTTTGTCCTTCAACTGAAAATGATCTTTCATCAAATTCTCAGAGAAGATGTGGTCTACCAGAGATGTCAAACTCCAGGCAGGCTGCAAAACTCCCAATGCTGAGAAAGCAGATTAAAATGTAATTAGAAAATGTTTAACTAACTAAATAAAAATATGATATAAAATAGATAAGGGTTAATTGTGGTTTTCTAAATTTCTATTTGAGTTTCACACCATTGGTGAGATCATGGCTTTGTTCCTATCACATTTTGCCCTATATGTACATAATTCTCCCGTACTAGGTTGTAAACTCTCCCCGGAGTAGGATTTTTTTCAGGTTTTTTTTTCTTTTAATTTCTTACCAGTTAGCACAATGCCTTGCCAACACGTAGCAGGCAGGATCAATAAGTTTTTGGTGAATTGAATTGACTAATGTGACATAATTAAAAGAAGGCTGGGTTTGGAGTCAGAAAAACCTGGATTAAAGTCTTTTCTCTGACACATAATGACTTTGTGACCCTGGACAAGTCACTTAACTTGCCCTAGGAAACTTTGAGTTTTAGTCCCGTTGCCAATCTACATCATAGAGGGAAATGTCCAAGCTTGGAATTCTTTACCTCAAAGTAATCATAGGGCTAGGCTAAAAAACAAACAAACAAACAAGCAAACAAAAAACCAAAAAACTAAAAAAAAAAAAAAAAAAAAACAACCAAATGAACAAACAAGGAAACCTGCTGTTTATTTAAAAGTTTGTTGCTATATTGGAGGGTTGAAATGAAGAACTTTGAGGTGAGCCCTACTGAGATTTTTTGAATAATGAATAATGCTCTGGATTAGGAATAAGAAAGAACTGAGTTCAAATCATCCCTCTGATGCTTACTAGCTTTGTGACCATAGACAGGTCACTCTGAAACTCAGTTTCTTCATCTGTAAAATGGAGACAATAATCACTGGTTGTCGCATCGAATGAGATAATGTGTTTATTAGGCTGCAAACCTTAATGAGCTACAGAAAAGTCATGCAGTAATGTTGTGGTTGTTAAGCTTCCCAGGAAACTTGCTTCACCTCAGTTTATTGCTGCTGGCAAAATATATTGGCATTGTTGGCTTAGAGACATGTCTACTTATATATGAGTGAACACAAAGACATAATGCTGATAATTGCGACAATAATTATAACTGATATTTATATGATACTTTAAGATGTGCAAAATGTTTTACATTATCTCATTTGAGGCTCATAACCACCCTGTGAGGTAGGTGCTATTTTTATCACCCCCATTTTACAGATGAGGAGACTGAGGCAAACAGGCTAAATGAGTTGCCCAGAGTAATCTAATATGAAAAGAGTACTGGATTCATAATCAGGGGACCTGGGTTCATATCTCATCTCTGTTGGTTTTTTACCTGACTTAACTTTGGGCAACCACTTAATTTCTCTCCTGACCTTGATTGGACTAGATGAGTTCTAAGGTCCCTTCCAGGTCTGAATTGATGATCCTTTGTTTCAGGGAAGAGATTTGAGCCTGTCTGCCAGACTCCAAGTTCAGAACATTATCCATGGTGCCACATTGCTCACAATTGGCACTGATTATTGCTGATTAAAAAACAGTGTTTTTGAATACAGAGAATATTATATTTCCCTTTAATATAGAGGAAACCAATACTTTATTCAATGATAGCACTGAGACAATGCTCAAGGTCACTGATTGTACCCTGACAAGGCTTAGCCTTAGATCACTTCCACTATACATGCCTTTCACTCTGCTATGTACATGTTCTTGAACAAAAGTGGAGAAAATCACGCATCCATGCTGGTTGGGTCCACCATAGCCTCCAACCCCTTCCCCCTCAGTTCTTTCCCAGGGCATCACCTCTGTACTGGTTACACTCTCTTCCATTCCTCATTTTGACTCTTTGGTTAACCAGTTCAACTCTACACTATCTGCTTTTTCTAAGGGCAGCTGGGTAGCACAGTGGATAGAGTGTTGAGCCTAGAGTCAGGAAGATGAGTCTTCCTGAGTTCAAATCTGGCCTCAGATAGTTACTAGCCATGTGTCCCTGGGCAAGTCTCTTCACCCTGTTTGCCTCAGTTTCCTCATCTGTAAAATGAGCTGGAGAAGGAAATGGTAAAGCATTCCAGTATCTTTGCCAAAAAATCCCAAATGGGGTCATGAAGAGTCAGACACAACTGAAACGACTGAACAACAAAACCTTTTTCTCAAATCCCTTGCCTTCTTATTCAATTTCCAATCTTGCTTGCAAAGCCTCAGCCTTAGATTAGTCTCACCATTCATTTCCTTCACTCCTATTCACATATTGATAATGAAAGTGGAGAAAATGACAAAACTTTGCTGAACAGATCCACTGTAACTTTATATTACATAATCTCAATTAGGCTCTCATTTCAGCAAGGCAATTCTTTTATACCAAATGACTCGTTAGCCCCCTCACCATAAAGACTTTACCAAACCCCTTCACTCCTCCTTAAACCTATTATGGCTCCCCATTGCTCTACTCTCTTAGCTGAGCACGGTGCTTCATATTTTACTGAAAAAATCTAGTCCATTTGCTGAGAGCTTTCTCTTTTCCTCTCTTTCCTTTCTCATACCATGCAGATGCCTTCTGCCACTATCTCTTCCACTCCTATCTCATATGAGAAGGTGACCCTTCTTCTTGCCAAAGCAAACCCCTCTATATGCACAAATAATCCCATTCCATCTTGTCTTCTCCAGCAAAATGCTCTTTCTAGCAATCATCTCCACCACTTCACTTATCTTCAGTCTCTCTTGGTCATACTGGATGCTTCTTTACTGCCTACAAACATGCCTATGTGCCCCCAACCTCAAAAACTCCTTAGTTGATCTTCTCATTCTCACTAACTGTTGTACTATGTCTCTCCTGCCTTTTGTGGCTAAACTGGAGAAGGTTATCTCAAATAAGTGCCTCCACTTCCTTTCATCTCACTCTCTTCTTAATTCTCTACAGTCTGGTTTTTGACCTCACCATTCAACTGAAACTGCTCTCTATGAATTACTAATGATCTCTTACTTGCTAAATCTAATGGCCTTTTCTCAATCCTCATCTTTCTGGTCCTTTCTGTTGCCTCTGAAACTGTCCATCATTTTCTTCTCCTGGATACTCTCTTTTATCTAGATTTGCATCTGGAGCCGTCTCCAGTCATCCTGAGCTGTACTTTCCCATTGGACCCAGATGACTCTGAAGGAGAAAGTGAGTCTGGTGACTTTGCTCAGCCCTCCCTCACTTAAATCCAATTCACTTTGCAAGTCATGGCACCACCTTCCTGCTGCCATGGTCCTCTTTGAGAACAAAGGACAAACAACAACAACATATCTAGGTTTTCATGATACTCCTCTTTCCTGGATTGCCTTCTACTTATCTGACCGACCTCTCCTCAGTCTCTTTTGTTGCATCTTTATTCAGGTCACACCCACTCATTGTAGGTGCCCTACAGTGCTCTATTCTGGTTCCTCTTCTATCCTCCCTTCACTTGGTGATTTCGTCAACTCCCATGGATTCAATCATCTCTCTGCTGATTATTCACAAATCTTCTTATCCAGCCTTCACCTCTCTCATACCCTCCAATCTTGCATCTTCAACTATCTATTGGACATTTCAAACTGGAAGTCAGGTGGACATTTTTAATACAAAATGTCCAAAACTAGGCTCATTATCTTTCCCTTAACATCTTCCTCTCTCCTAGTTTCCCTATCACCATTGAGGATACCACTAACTTCCTTCTCACCCAGCCTTGAAACCCATGTCATCTTAGATTTGTCAGTCTCTCCAGGACTAATCTATGACAAAGACTTGTTGATGGCCTAGTGGATAGGACTCTGGGCAAATCCTCTGTCTGCCTCCATTTCTTCATCTGTAAAAGGGACATAATAATGACATCAGTCTCCTAGGATTATAAAACCAAAAAACAAATAAAGGGCTTTGCATACTTGAAAGCCCTATATAAATGTTAGCAATTATTATTTGTTGAAAACAATACACATAGATGTAAATACAAAATGAGCAGCTAGGTGGTACGTTGGATAGAGTCAGGAAGCTCTGAGTTCAAATCTGGCCTCAGAAACTTACTAGCTGTGTGAACCTAGCAAGTCATTTAACTCTGTTTGCCTCAGTTTCCTCATTTGTAAAGTGATCTGGAGAAGGAAAAGGCAAACCATGCCAGTATCTTTGCCAAGAAAATCCCATATGGGGCCACAAAGAGTCTATCTACCATGCCACATTGTCCTTACTAAATAATAAAGTAAATACACAAAATAAAGAATAAAGTCTTAGTAAAAACCTTTAACATTTACCAAAGTAGCACCAAATAAATTATATAAAACAACATGACGCAAACGACTGAACAACAACAACAAATACAAAATGAATAGAATAGAATTTTGTGGGCCCTGGCAAGTGGCAAGTGTCAGAAAAGGTTCTGTGTCTGATAAAGGCTCATTATTTCACTAATTCAGCCTATCTATGGAAAAAATGTTTGCTAGGCAAATATTACAGGTAGGGTTAGAGACTGGACTTATGATTTCTTAAGTATAGGGAAGTCCCAGGTGAGAAATCTCCCCCTCCAGATGTAACTCAGCACCTTCTTGGCACTATACATTCTTAGCTCATTGCCTAGAGCATCAAAAGGGTAAGAATGTAGCTCAGAATCACAGAGACAACCTGTGTCAGAGGCAGTTTGTCTCGGTCCTGAGGTTGACTCTCTATCCAATATGTCAAATTGCTTCCATAAGCAGATATTACCAGAGTAATATTTAACCTATTGAAGGAGGTATTTCCTTTTTTCAAAACTATTTTTACCAGTACTTGCTTTCATCTTAATGTGCTAATTATATATGATTCTTATCTGTATATTAAAGAAAATCTGTCAGGACACTTTCTTTGACAACACTGTACTAATTTACCCTGTTCAGTTTGACATGTATTAACTGATTACCTATTATATGCCTAGCATGAAGCTTCCCTGATTGGGGAAGTAAACTCAGGCTGGTGGGCTGGTGGGGGGAAGCAGGATTTGGTGGAAAGAAATCAAAGGCCTGCTAACTGTTAGAGTCAGAAGGCTCCTTGGTAGGATAGGGTCTGTTTGAATCTATTGGTTTGTAATCTTCAGGATGTTCTTTTAAGCTCTTGCTAGTGGATGGCTTGCTGCAGATTTCCTTTCCTGAAGCTGGGGCTTATTTCTTGCTTGTCGTGAATCAGACTTGTCGAGGTAACAAACAATCTCCTCAGCAGCCAGCCTGGCTTGTCTATACATTTTATCGATGTATGTTTTATCAATGCATGACCTTAGAGATGATATTGCCTTCCAAAGGTGCAGCTGCTTTCCTTTCCTTTGTTTGCTATTCAGTTGAGAGCTAGGATTTCATTCCATCTCAGTGGTCTCTAATTTTGACCTGTGGCCTAAAGGGGGGTTATTACTTTGTTGGCCACAGAGCACTAAAATTTTATTAGGTGCCATATGGAGTAGAGGGAAACCAGCCACTCTCTTTTGATTTGTGCATTAGGCCTTAATTTCACCATTTGCCTGGCCCTTATTCTTTTTCCTGGCCTTGAATTTGGATCTAACCTAAGTTAGTGATGTCTTGGCTCCTAAAAGCTGTAATTTTCTTGGGTAGCCATTGTGATAGAGCACTTTCCCTGTCTTTTCAGTTTCCTAGATCCCTGGAATTTGAATGGCCTTTCTCTTTCTGCTGGGTGCTGAAGATGGCTATACCTGTTCACTCATGAAACAACTGATTTGAGACCTCTCCTGGACTATTCAGGATTTTGGCTGAATTTGAAATCTTGTTACTCTGAATCAATGAATGACTTCTTTTTTTAAAAAAAAAGCCTTTTAAAACCACCTCTGAAATAACTGAATGGTATGAAGAATGTTCCAATAAATTAGGATTTTAAATCACCCAGGAAAGAGGACCACACCCCTTGTCTTATGTAGCTACTGGGAAACACATAGTGGGTAGGAGATACCAATATCCATATTGATTAAATTCAATCCAATAAGCATTTATTAAGAAAGTTCTCCATGTATAACCTATATCAAATTGCTTGTTTCCTCAATGGAGGGCAGTGAGGAGAGAGTGAGAGAATTTGGAACTATGAATTTTAAAAACAAATGTTAAAAATTGTTTTTACAGGTACCTGGAGGAAATAAAATACTAAATAATTTTGAAGATCCTCCATGCTAAAAAAAAATAAAAAAGAGAGAGAGTGACAATCCCTCCCCCCTTTGAGCTACCTTTTGTATAATTGTCTTCCCCTATTAGGTTGTAAGCTCCTTGATGGCAGGGATGTCTTTCTTACGTGCTTAATAAGTATTTATTGAATTGAATTGAGTTGTAGCCCAGGGAAATATGCCTTGTACTTTTATTTCTTTGAATTATGCTTTTTCACCAGGGATTAGAAAGATGCTTGAGGGAAATAATGAGGGTGGTCTCTGATAATTCTGGCAGAGAAGTGTAGTTACTGTTTCTCTGGGTCTCAGTGTGGTCTCATTTGCAACGTGGCAGAAGTAACACTATAGGATAAAGGCACATTGTTGCAATGTAGTCTTCTAGTTTCCTACCTTCCTTCCAGGAGCAGTCTTTGAATCCACAGTTTGGCATAGTGTCTAGAAAACAGTAGACTCTTAATAAATGCTTGCTGGTTAGTTGATTCCTCTGCCTTTGTTCACTTCTGGGAGAGAGGTGGGAGTGACTGGGATTGGGGTGATAGTGATGACTGGGTACCACATGTGTGGTGTGGGTACCATGATTAATACTGCCCTCAAATTGTGGCACCAGGAGAACAAAGCTACCAGAAGCAAATACAGCCAGGAGCAAATCTGAACCTAGAACATAGAAGGTGACCTAGCAGAAGCCAAAGCAATTTTGAGGAGAAAAGAGCCATCCTTACTGAGACTTCTGGCTGTCCTGAATGCCATTGAGCTGGTGAGCTGTTCCAAATTGATCTTCCTCTTAGTTAAGTCTCAGGTGACGTGAAGAAGCCCTTTATCACCTTAATTTTCTTTCAAAAAAGTTCACGAATATGGTAGGATGCTTCCAGCCACATCTGGGAGGGCAACAGGAGGAAGGCAAGGAGATGACTTGAGGTGAATATATCCATATGAGGCTATTCAGCTTAGTTATTTTTCACTTAATTCTCTGTACAGTAAATAACTTGATTGTGACTTGCCAGATTTCTGAATTTCTGAATACAGTGGGAAACGAACTCAATGAGAGAAGAATTGGCAGTCAGCATGGGATATCTGAATTCAGCATAGATAGCAGATTTACCAATCAATCAATAAAAAATAATTATTAAGCAGCTATTATGTGCCAGGCATTGTGCATGGGGTTACAAAAAGAGAGGCAAAAGACAGTCCCTGCCATCAAAGAGCTCATTCTAATGATTTAATGTTTTAACAATTGAACAACATTCCATTTTATCTTTTAGATGGCTAGTGAGGAGTTAATCCAAACCACTTTAGCATCACAGCTGCTAATGGGACCCTGGTGGTGGTGGAAAATCCTGAGCATTTCCAAGTTGAACATCTTCTGGAGAATATCTCTTGAGTGAGCTAGTGAGTAAATATTAAAGCTGAGTGAGGTAGAGTACCACCTGTCAGACATTTTAGATATTGTATTCCTTTGCTGGATAACCAATTTAGTGACATGCTGTCTACCTGTAGGTTTTAGGAACGTAGCCCCTTAAGTCATACAACCAAAGCCCCCAGGTGAGGACCAGTGTCACAATCCTATGACGTGTCCAATTACATCTATATAGAGGTCATTGCATGGTGTTATTTTGATCCTCTTTGAGAGACAACCTTAAAAAAATCTTCAACAGCCTTCTTAGTATTGAATTTTCCCACACTATCCATGTTATCAGGAAAAACCACCACCAGCCCTTCTAGCAGAAGGTCCGAAGCTTCTGAAGTGGGAACAGACATTAATATTCCTGTCTAGAGCAGCTTTACAGGTGTTAGCCATTCTCATCTTCAGCCAGCTCAACATAACAAGGTTCACCAAAAGCTTTTCCTCCAGATTATCTGTCCCTCCAGGGAAAATGGTTTCTATCTAAGATAATCCTTCACCCTGCCTTGTTCCCTTCCTGCATTCTGACCTCTCCTTGTGGGTAGTTTCTCGAAGGAGAAACATCCTTTCTGTGTATTTAGCCTTATTGTACCTCCTTCTAATCCTCTTGGAACCAAACTCTATCCCCTTTAGTGTTTATCACAGGAGGAGGATTGGGCTTTCTGGATAAGAGAGCTTCTTTCACTGTTCCTGCAGCCCCAGTTATTCCCCCTCCCCCACCTTCTTGCCCAATGCAAACTTCTTGTGAAAGTCTGGATTATCGTCAGAGTCAATCCCTCAAGAGGTAAAAATTGGTTCCTTTAAAAATCAAATCAGGTATTTTAATATTTTGAGTAAGGCATAAAGTAGTGAGGCAGGGAAATATGCAGACTCTTTTAGCAAAGTTGGAGAAAGGGATAGGGTCTTTTTTTCAGAAAAGGGTTTGTTCTGACTTTTGACAGTAATTTAACAGAACAGACATTTATTGATAGAGAGCTAGATAAACAAAACATTTTGTAAAGTACTTACTGTGTTTCAGGCACTGTACTAAGAATACAAATACAAGTCCCCAGGGAGCTTAAATTCTAATAGGGAAGACAAGACCTAAAGTAGATCTAGAAAGTGTGTGTGTGTGTGTGTGTGTGTGTGAGATTGCCCTGTATGCAGTGCATGGAAAAGAAATAGGGGTGAGGAGGGCTATGGAGACCTGGATACAGGCAAGATAAGGACCAAAGCTGGCCTATTTTAGCCTAGTGTGGTTCCAGGGGTGGAGATATGGTTTGAGTTGATTGACTATGACTGAGGAAGATTAAAAAACAAAATGGCACTGTCCTTGCCCTTAGTAGAATATAGGTTTCCTGACTGTAGGAAATGTTTCTTTCTTTTTTTGTCTCGGTATTCCCAAATAGTGCTTGGCACCATTTTTGTTTGTTTGGTCTGGATCTATGTGTAGGAAACTCCTGGTGAAGAAACTTCCTCTGCCCAAGCAAATCTATTGCTATTTTGAAATTTATAGTCCTGGAGAGCTGCCTGGAGGGGCAGTTAGGTTAAGTGACTTCCTAGGGTCTCAGAGCTAGTACTCAGCAGAGGTAATACTTAAATTTAGGTTTTCCTGGTTCCAAGTTGATGTACTATATCTATTATGGCCTCTTACATTGCATATAATAGTTACTTATTAAATACCTTATGAATGAATAAATAAGAAAGAAGGAAAGAAAACACAGCAAGAGGCAGCAGAAATTTAGATAGACCTAGATAGGGACTTATAATATAAGTATTTTTTATTTGTTGTTTTCTGTACTTCATCTGGTACATTGTTAAATGTTAAGGGTTTTATGTAAGATTTTACTCTTTATTCTGTGCATTTATTTTGTCATTTAGTAAGGACAATGTGGCATGGTAGATAAAGTGTTGAACTTAGATTCAGGGTGATGGGGGATCAGGTCTCAGCTGAGACACTTAGAAGTTGTGTGACCCTGGAGAAGTCACCTACCCTTTTTCAGGCCCACTTTCCCCATCTGTGGAAGGAGAATAAGGTACTTCCCTCACAGGGTTGTTTTGAGGATCAAATGAGATAATATATAGAGAGCATTTTGCAAATCTTTAAGTGCTAGATAAATCTAACCTGTTATGATTGCATATTTTAAAACATTGTATATGTTTTGTTGATAGTTATAAAGTTTTTTAATTATAAAATCAAATGTCATAGAAAAAATGTGATGTTTGTAAGAGAAGTCTGAACAAAGTGCTGTGAGGGTTCAGAGGAGGGAGGAGACTTCTTGGAGGGGATGATAGTGGAGCTGCCCAGTAGACAGTGGTCACAATTTCAGCTGGGACAAATGAGGATATTAATGAACTGAGTATATAGGGGATAGCATGAACACTCTTCTAATCTTGTCAGGAGCCCTTGATCTTTGATAGATTAGAGGAAGGCCTCTTACCTTCTCTTGTAGATGAATGGCAGTTCAACTAATTCAACTTTATTAAGCTCCTACTATGTGCCAGACACTAGACTTCAAAGAAAAAGTAAAATGGATGGAGCTTTCAAAGATCTTCCATTCCCTTGGATGTTATTTACATAAGTAAATATAAATATGTTCAGTGAATTATAAGAGATGGAGAGAGAATGATAATTAGGGGAATTAAAAGTGGTTTCATGTAGGAGGACATTGTGGTAGGGAGAGGAAGAATAAAGAATTGTCCCATTTTGGTTCCCCTCCCCACCCTGACAAGCCCAGGCTAAGCAGGAGGCAGTTGAAAAATTGTGGTGAATATCTGGCCTTCCTAGATCCCTCATGGCACCCTCTTCAATTCTCCATGGTAAAACCAACTTTCCTAGGTTACTCTTCTCCACTGGTTTCTACTAGAGTTAAATTAGTCCTTTGTCATAATGTAACCCAAGTTCAGGCAATGGCATGTTACCCCTTTTGTGCCATTTTTTGATTTTCCAAGTGCAGATTTAAAATACATCTTTAGTTAGCAGTTGCCTACCCACTGAATTGGTTTAGTTCATTTTAAAACTTACTAATTTGGATACAAGGATGGTTAGGTTGTTGTATTGTAAAACTGAAGAGATCTGAGATACGATGAAGACTTTACGTGGCATTCTTGAAATGTCTGTTTTCCCTTTTCTCCAACTGGTGCTCAGGCCTGGTCAGGCTTTCATTGTTGATCTAGTTATACTAGTCTCATGAGAGGAGTGAGCTTTGTTAAGGACAATAATCAACTCATCAACAAGCATTTGTTAAGTGACTGCTATGCGCTCAACTCTAGGCATAGGAAGACAAAAATGAAATAATCCCTGCCCTTATGGCACTTGTGTTCCATAGTAAAGACAGCATGTACATATATAAGAACATACAAAATATATATGAAATGATGAGAGGAGATTTTTTATTTTTTTTTAGTAGGAGAGGGGAGACATTAATACCTTGATGAAATTAGGAAAGATCTCATGTACAAGGTAGCCCATGAGCTGAAGAAACTGGAGTTTCTAAAGCAACTCTTTCTAATCTCTATTTAAGGGTATTTGCTAAGCTTTTGTTTGGAGAGCAAAGGTTGTTATCCATATTCAGGAAACCCAAGCTAACTCCCTGGGTGAGTTGTTCAGATGTGACATAGAAATAATCAAGGATGTCATGTGAAGGTATATTGGAAAAGTAATTAGATTTTCCTCAGTTCATCCTCTAATTAGAGGGCAGGTTAAAGGCCAAGGTAATGAAATTAAAATCTAAACACTATTAAGATTGCAATGCTGTTTGTTGGGCGTCACGAGAATGCTTGGCACGGTGAGAGACAACCTGGATACAAAGGCCCCTGAAGGCTGTGACTCATGTGGCTTTAGGCCCAATTTGACAGGGACAGCTTCTGATTGTTTTGATTTGGAATACAGAGGTCAAATGTAAATTGAGGAGATGTCAGAGTTCAGGTATACGCCTCTGTAAGAAAAAAGGAATGATATTTTGTAGAAGCCTTGATTTCTCTAAGCATTAAAATGATTCAAGATATGAAAGGCAGAGCTGGGAGCATTTAGCTTTTCCTTTTGTTTGGATCTGGATTTTCAGGGGTGGGAAACGAAGGGACCATTCATATCAGGAGAAGCTTCTGGTTTAGCATCCCAGTCCTGAAATAAAGAGGAATGGGCTAATTTCTACCAGAGTTAGAATGACTTCTTTACCTCTATCTTAAGGAACGAGGAATGTTTAGCCACTTGGGGGGCGGTGAGGAGGATGTGGTGGCTATTTTTAGGTATTTGAAGGAAAGTTGCTGGACAGGCAGATTACATCTGTCCTGCTTGGCCCTGGGAGAAGAACCAGGAGCGCCAGGTAGAAGCTGCAGAGAGGGAGATATAGGGAGAAAAAATTATTGGTGAAAAATAGAATGAGCTTGCCTTGGAAGGCAGTGGCTTCCTTCTCACTGGAGAGCTTCAAGCACAGACTGGATGAATGCTTGATTACTTCCATCTTGGGGAAGGAACTCTTGTTCTGCTATGGGTTGGATGACAAGTGGTGGCTAACCTATGAACATTTATATTGTCAGCTTTATAACTGGTTCTTTGGTTGTTAAAACTGCCTCGTTAACTTGCTTTTGACTGAGGGGTACGTTTCCATTTCATCTCCAGTTCAATATCATGAATTCTTCTTCCCTCCCATGTTTGCTCATATAAGTATACCTGCTTCATTATGTGAACAGAGTTGAAAGACGGGTGCTCTGCAGAGATCTGAGAGGGCACAGGTGGGGACTGGGGAGCTGGGGAGAGTCTCTTTAAGCCTACTGTGGTACCAGAGCTGTAGAGAACAGAACAGCCGGACTGAATGGAGACTGAGTGCCTTGGCATGGCCTGTCTGCCCGAAAATTTGGGGGAACTAGATACAAATGACACAAAGGTGTGATACCATGATATGGTAGTGAACACTATGCATGGGTTTGACTAGGTAGTGTGAAAGGCATTCTGAGTCTGGGAAGCAGGTCACAGCTGTGGTGCCTTTGGGGTTGCAGCCTAGGTCCTTCTCCCATTGTGTCTTCTGAGGTAAATGGGGGAGTTCCTGAAAGTCTGTCTTGGCCCAGGTTCATAGCTGGTACATTCCTGAGCCTGGTACCAGCAGTTAAGGAGTCATCCATGCTTCAGCTGAGTTTCTAATCTAGCCTAGATCTGGCTGTCTAAATTATACTGGCTCAGCTCATTCCCTAGAGCCATGTGGCAAAGTCATACAGGCCTAATCCCTTTTTGCCATGGCAGGCTTGGTGCTCATTAGCTCCTTGATTTTGCTCAGATTTTTAAATTCCTCATTCTTTCATTCCTCCCTACCAGATCCTTTTAATTCAACAATTCAACAGATATTTATTAAGCATTTATTGTGCACTGGACACTATGCTAGGCTGAGGGTACAAAAGCTAAAAAGGAAATAGGGCCTGTCCAAAAGAAGCTTACATTCTCCTGGGGCAGGTACAGCCTGTACAAAGATAGGTCCATGCAAAGTATATACAAAGTCAAGCAATCTGGTCTATAGGTCTATGAATTTGCACGTACTAGTCTGCACCCATCCTCAAGCCTTCTGTGACATTTGCTTTTCTCATTCACTTCTAAACTTCTTGAATGAGTTTTTCTGTTTGCCCCAGGTTCCCCCACCTATATTTAATGATGATAACTCCCACTAGTATGACCCTTTATGCTTACAAAATAACCTGAACATAATTTCACTGGATTCTGATAACAACCCTATTATACATACATACACACACACACACATACATACATATATATACACATACACACATATACCTAAGGTGCTGTGCTAAGAACTTTAAAAATATTATCTCATTTGATCCTTATAACAACCCTGAGAGATGGGTACTATTATTTCCATTTTACAGGTGAGGAAATTGAGGCAAATAATTTAAATGACTTGTCCTGGGTCACACAGCTTATAATGGTCTGAGGTTGGATTTGAATTCAGGTCTTCTTGGTTCCAGGCCCAGTGCTCTGACTACTCTGCCACCTTTCATAGAAAGTACAGCTATTATTATTTGCATTCGTCAGATGAGGAAGTTCAGGTTCAGAGAACTGAAGAGATTGGCCAAGGTCATGCAGGTTATAGGTAGAAGGACCAAGGCTCAAACTTGTCACCTTCAGACAACGAGTCAATGTTCTTGGATCTTCTATAGCCTAGTTTCTTTCTTTTATTTTTAAACTTTTTTTATTGGTGTGTTTTTTTTTTTTTTACCATACAAACATTTATAGATTATTCCTACTTCATGAGAGATTTCTTATAACAAGGGAAAACAGTTAAGGAAAATTAGTAATAGAGTGACCTCATTCAAAGGGGCATGCAACATTTCACACCCATAGATTCCTGCCCCTACCTGTCTATTAAAAAAAAAATCTCTTTTCTTTCCCTTCCATCCCCCACCACATTTGGAAAAAAAAAGAAAAATTAACTTCTCCTTACAAATATGCAGTCAAGCAAAACAAAATGTCCTTAATGGCTATATAAAAAAAAAATCTATGTCTCAATCTTCACCCCCAAATATATCACCTCTGTGTCACGAAGAGCATGTCTCTCAGTCCTCTGGAATCACAAATGGCTGATTGATCACCGTTCTAACAGCTTTCAAATTTGTTTGGTTTCACAGTGTTGTTATTATCATCTAAATTATCCTCTTCCTTCTACTAATTTCATTCTTCTTCACTTTATAAAAGTCTTCCAGTTTGGTTTCCGTTACTACTTCCTTACTGCAATAGCCCTCCTTGAGATATCTCTGTCTTTCTGTTTCCTCCCTCTCTAATCTAAAACTGTGATTACACTTGAGTGGGGAATTCTGGGTAGGGAACCATCCTTTAACCATGAAGATTGGCAACTGGTCTGTCCCTTTTGGTCTCGGAGTGTTACCTGGGGATGTGTTTTGAGAAAGTAAGTGATTTGCCCAGGGTCACAAAGCCAGTACGTTTCAGAGGGAGGGTTTGATCTCAGCTCCCCTGGCTTCAAGGCTGTTCCTATACCTTTAATACTATTTCTGTTGTTGAATCATTTTTCAGTCGTGTCCAACTTTTCGTGACCCCATTTAGGGTTTTATCGGCAAAGATACTGGAGTGGTTTGTCATTTCCTTCTCCAGATCATTTTACAGATAGACAACTGAAGCAAACAGGATTAAGTGACTTGCCCCAGGGTCACATAGCCAGTAAGTGTCTGAGGCCCGATTCAAACTCAGAAAGATGAGTATTCCTAAATCCAGGGCTGGCACTTTATCCATTGCACCACCTAACTTCCCTCTGAAGTTCTGTCATTACTTGTGACCACATCCAAAGTTCTCGTAATTTCTCCTTGACACTCATTTTGATTTGGGCTTCTGGTAAATTTCTTCTGGTTTTTATTTTTAATTTTAATTTTTATTCTTTATTCCGAGTAGCAATCATTCTTCTTGTACTTGACTCATCTTTTTCCTGGTGTAGTGAAGAGTTAGATGACCTTGTTTGGAATCTCAACTCTGTTGCTCACTCCCTGAGTGACTCTGGATGACCTGCTGTTAGTGTTAAGCAGCTAGTGTGCATGGATAGAGCACTGGGCCTGGAGTCAGGAGGACCTAAGCTGAAATCCAACCGTAGTCATTTAATAGCTGTGTGACCCAGGGCTAATCACTTAACCTTTGTCTGCCTCAGTTTCCTCAACCATAAGATGGGGATAATTATAGCACCAACCTCCCAGGGTTATTGTGAGGATAAAATGAGATTTTGGTAAAGTGCTTAGCATAGCATCTGGCACAGAGTAAGTGCTTAATAAATGCTTATTAGCTCCAGGATCAAATATAAAATTCTGTCTTTTAAAGCCCTTAACAACCTGGCCCCTTTCTCCCTTTCTAGTCTTCTTATACTTGACTTCCTTTTACATATTCTAAGATCTAGCTACATTGTCTTACTTGCTGTTCCTCATATGTGACAATCTACCTCCTGACTACGCCTCCATTTGGGGAATGCTTTCCTTCCTCACCTCTGCCCCTTGACTTCCTTCCAGACTCAACTCAAATACTGCTATTAGCAGAAGACCTTTCCTGGTTCTCACTATTGCTAATACCTTTCCTCTGAGATCAATTTCTTGGAGAGAACATGTTTCTCAGGTTTCTGTTATGGGCTGCCTCCAGGTCCCAAATCTGCCTTTCTTGCTCATTTACCAAAATTCCTCAGCTGTTGTCCCATTGTCTCTTGAAACTTTTGATTGGGAAAGACAAATTTCAAGTCTATCTGACTATACCTTTCTCTTTATGGTTGGACTATCATTGGATGGAAAAGAAGATTCTTGGCTTTGGTAGATTCTGAATCTAGATGGAACTTCTGGGTTGATTGGAGGGATGGGCAGAGAAGGTGGGAAGAATGACCTTGTATCACATGTTTCCCCAAATAGAAGATTCAAGATGAGGGTGAAAGTGGAGTTTGACACCAGGTCATTGCTGTTTTCTGTCCATGTGATATTTTTCCTATTTCTTATTGTCTTCCATTGACCATGTAGATCAATCATCATCAAACATTAAAGGCGAGATCCCCTCATAATAAAACATCCCTCAAATGATTAGGGATATATATGAGGATGGGAAGCAATGAGGTACAGTGGATAGAGTGCTGAGTTTAAGGTCAGGGATATCTGGGTTCAAATTCCACTTCTACACTTTGCCAGCTGGGTAACTGTGGATCTATTGTTTAATGTTTTCAGGTTTCTGGCAACTCTCTAGGGCTAATAAATTATGGCATTGGGCAATGGAAAGAGTGCTGACTTGGGAATCAGAGAACTTGCATTCAAATCCAATTTCTCCCTCTTACTCCCTGTGTGACTTTGGGCACGACTCTTCATTTCTCTGTCCTTCTGTTTCTTCATTTGAGGAAAATGAGAGTCTTGGGCAAAATAGTCTCTAAAGTTACTTCCAGCCTTTGATCACTGAGTCTGTGATCATAGAGGGGTTGTGATCTTTGTTGGTGGAGAGAGTCCCCACATTGTGAGCTCCCTATGCGTTGAAATCACAGAGCCTTTGAGTGTTTGTATGTGTGTGGATTAAAACTGGGTTCTGAATTTTTAGTAACTTTGGAACAGAAGTGTTGTAAGGAAGGAGATTAGCAGATCTTAAAAGGAAAGAGTCTAGACCTGTGATTGTTGATATAGGAAATTCCAGGATGAGAAAACTCCCTTGACAATTGCCGGTCAACATGTTCTCTTCAACATAGTCTTAGAGAATTGTCTAGAGTAGGGATGTGGAATATGTTGCCCCAAGACCACATGTGGCCTTCTAGGTCCTTGGGTATAGCCTTTTGATTGAGTTCAAGTTTTACAGAACAAATCCTTTTAGTAAGAGGATTTGTTCTATGAAGTTTGGATTCAGTCATACAACTGCACTTGAGCACCTAGAGGGCCATATGTGGCCTTGAGGCCTCAGGTTCCCTACCTCTGTCCTAGAGAGCTGAGAAATTTAGAGACTTGATGGAGTTATACAGCCAGTATTTGTCAGAGGTAGGACTTGAACTCAAGTCTTCTTAGACCAAAGGCCAGCTCTCAATCCATGATTCAACAGCTGCCTCTACTAAACAACAGTTGCCATTTTTAATGCACTATATAAATAGGTGTTATTTTTTAAAAGCCTATTTGAGGAGAGAGGCTAGACTATGCTTGGCTGCATCCAATATTTTGGGTGCTAGATGCCTACCATTGGCATTGCTGAAGGTCTATAGTCAGTCTACAAAATCCTTATTGACTTTACCATGCGGCTGGGTGATGAAAGCAGCAATCATGTTTAACCTAGCTATGAAACCAAATGCAATCCTACCTCCCACCCGCTGCACTTGATGGGATTATATTCTGATTGACTGAAAATGTGGTCAGCAGGAGGATCATTTGACAGGAGAAGAAGCCAATTTTTCTGATGATCCTGAAATCAGATTTTGATTCTGATGATGAGATATTTGACTTAGTGTCTTCTCCTGTCTGAAGGCTACTGTCTAAGCTTGGCTTTTACTTCTTTTGCAGGATTAATGAATAATGTTTATCATAACAACAAAGTAGTCTCAGGGAACTCTGAAATATAAAAGGGTTTTCTTGCATTTCCTTCCCTTCTGCCAGGGTTTGAGATGCTGATGCTCAGGCTCCCACATACTGAGAAGCTGTTCTTGTATTTTATTATTTGAAGAGTATATAGCTTTACTTTGAAGGGAAATTAAACTCCAAGTAGGACACAAACTTGACAAATACAGGCAAACCTGCAGGAGAGATGTGCTGGTTTCTTTGTCACCAATTTCTGCTCTGATCCTTGAGCTGTAATAGAAAAAGATGACAAAAGCAGTGGTAATTTTGCTTATTGTTTTGTGCCTGCTGCTTCCCTTTTATTCCTGCCTCCCATTTCCACGTAATTCTACCATCCCCTTTGCCTAAAGTCACTTTGACTTTCCATCGGCAAGACCTGCTTTCATTTACAGCAGGGCACCTAAGTCAGTGGCAGGGTAGATCCCAAGACAACTCATAAAGTAGGTGGTTTGTTTTCTTTGCCCTTACATTCCCTTCCTCTGTTTTCTTCTCTCCCTTATCTCTGAGATTCTTCAATGAGTTTAGAAGACAATGAAATGCCTTTAAAATGTCTCACAAAGGCCAGGGGAGACAGTGTGATTCATGCTTAACTCACAATGTTGTACTTCATCTTGGTAGCTGTACCTAAATTGGGCTCAGTGGCTTCCTATCAGGACCTTGGAGAAGTCATGCAACCTGTCTAAGGCTTAGTTTTCTATAAATTTATAGTGAGGAGGCTAGGTGAGGTAATCTCTGAGGTCATAGCTTAAAATCAATGATCATGTGACACTGACTAGCCTTACCATAACCACTCACTATTCCTAAAGCCTGGTTATTCCATCTCTGGTATGCTATGTCCAGACAACCCTGGAGGCTAGCTTCTTCTGAGGATTGACTCATATATTCCTTCTGGGAAGTGCAACCCTATCTCAGAGAAGCTGGTCTCCTCATCAGTGAGAGCCAGAGTAATTTGGGTTGAAGGTACTGTCAGGTAGCTCCATTTGATTCCCAATGGGCTTTGGCCAACAGTAGGTCTCAGCTCAAGACTCTTTGGTCATTGTTTGATTTTGATAGCTCAGAGTGAGTGTAAGTAGCAATTGTTTCTGTTTTGGCCAGAAATCCTGAGGGTCTTCCCCTCCCAGATCGATTTTTTTTTTGTCTAGGTAAAAGAGGCCATATTTTGCCTCATTTCTTACCTAGCCTTAATCACTGAATGGGAGTTGCCTCAGACAGACTGAGACCTGGTAAAGATCTTAGCTTAAAAAGGCCAAGGTTTCTCACTGCATCCAGGGCCATCTCCAGTTGTCTTGATCTATATCTTACTACTGGACCCAGATGGCCCTGGAGGAGAGTGAGGCTAGTGATGTTGCCCAGCCCTACCTCACTTAAATAAAATTCACTTGCATCACCTTCCTGATGTCATTGCCCTCTTTGAGAATGGAAAGACAAACAACAACAACGACAACAGCTTCCTCATGTGTAGATTTCCCATAGATAAAACCTGTTACAAGACTCTTGTCTCTCTTCCCTGGCATTCAATACCACCATTCCATGGTAATACTCTCTAGTGGTATCCTTTCCTTTTCCCCTCTAGGGTTGAACCAGGGGTATGCTGAAGCCAGTTCAATTGGATTGAGAGAGGCATCATTAAATTGACAATATGAGCATTTACACCACAGGAAATCATCAATTGGATCTTGGAATGCCTGAGTTCAAATTCTGCTTGCCTCAGACACTTACCAGCTATGTGACCCTGGGTAAGTCATTTAACCCTGTTTGCCTTAGTTCCTATAAAATAAGCTGGAGAAGGAAATGGCAAATCACTCTAATATCTTTACCAAGAAAATTTCAAATGGGGTCATGAAGAATTAGACATAACTGAAACAACTGAACAACAACAACAAAATCATCAAATGCTGCAAATCAGGGCTGGGTTATTATTTTGTTGATTATCCAAGACTTAAGAAAGTGATGGAGGAAATGTTAATAAGGCAGACTCAAATGAAAAGTGTGCACATTTTTTCCCCCTGGAGACCAATTGTTAAACGTTTACCAGCAGTACCCTTGGGTGAGACTGACCTTCTATTTCCCCCTTCCTGTCCCTCATGTCCCTTGCTTTTATTGTGTTGTTTTATAGCCCCTACTCTCACTGAGAGATTAAAGAAATTAATTTCTCATTTCTGTTCATGCCTCAGTTGAGGAAGAAGTCTCTAGTTTCTCTCAGATTCTTATTTCCCCTCTACATAGTCATGCAATTTCTGAGTGCTAATCCTCCCACTATATATGTGTATGTATATGCATCTGTATGTGTTTATATATATATATTTTTATACATTCAATTAGAGAGGATCATGGATTTAGTCCATAGAGTATCACTTAGCTCTTTTATAAAACCATCTCCTGATTTTTAAAGTTTCCCTTCAGTATTTTTCTTCTTTCGATTTTTGGCCCTTTTGGCCCTTTCTGTCCATTTAAGGTCCCACTTTGTTATCTATTTGAATTAGCTCAATTTCTTTTCATTTTTCTTTTAAATGAATCTATAAACATGTGAAAATTGATTTCATTACTTAGACTTTCCTTTATGATTGTATTTACCTTGTTTGTATGTTTTTTTTTGTTTAAATTGCTTGTAAGTTGAATATTCTGCTTACCTATGGATTGGGATTTATCCTCATGAGGGACAAAGAGAAAGAAGCCCATGAATTACACAATAGGATTCAGAATAGACCAGAAGGGAAGAAAATTATTATTAGGAGGAAGAAAATCTTATTGGAAAAAGATATTGCAAAAGAATGTTATTTAAACATAGAAGTTGGGGATGGGGTGAATTTGGATCACAGGACTGGCTGACTGGGGAAACAAAGAAAAAAGAATAAGATAAACAGTTAGAGAACTAAAAGGAAAGAAAGATGAATTGACAGTTTAAATGAGTTCAAGGCACTTGGGATAGAGCAGGTCATTAGGAGTTATAAGGGACAGTCTGTGGAAATAGGCTAATATCAAAATAGAATAAACAAATCTAAGTACAGAGACAAAGTATTGACTTAAGAAATGGGATACAAATCAATACCAAAAAACCTAAATACTTGAGAGCACAAACTATATTAAAAAATCTAAAAATAAGGTCACATACATAATAAAAGTGAGAGACTAGAATGAAATTTACTTTGTATAGGTGATTCTAAAAAGGAATAGTTTCAATGTTGCTATCAAACAAATCAAAAATAAAAATTCATAATATCAAGAGAGATGGGGAAGCTGTGCTATACTTAAAGGTATCTTGGACAATGAAATAGTATTAATACTAAAGGCATATATTCCAAGTTACATAGTATCTAAATTTAGAAAGAAAAAATGACTGAATTGCAAAAAGCTGCAGATGATAATAAAATATTTATAGGAGACTTTAATGTTTCTCTTTTAGAGTTGGATAAATCCAACAAAGATTTTTTTTAAAAGAGGAAAACAGAACTGAATGAACTATTGGAACAGATTGTTTTTGGGAGACATGATGTCTTCTAAAATGGGAGCATTAAAAATATACATATGGGGGTAGGTAGGTGGCGCAGTGAATAGAGCGCCAGCCCTGGATTCAGGAGGACCTGAGTTCAAATCTGGCTCACACACATAACACTTAGTAGCTGTGTGACCCTGGGCAAGTCACATAACCCCATTGCCTAGCCAAAAAAAAATGTACATATATATGCATACATAAATATTAAAAATATACATAGACATCATGTAGTGTCTTTACAAAAAGACACAAGGTGCTAGGGCACGAAGAAATTATAAATGAATGTTAAAGAGCATGTTTGCAAACATGTTGTTTATGGAAACATATTTATGTATAGTTTGTAAACATATCCTTTACATACCAATAAAAATAATAGTACAGTGAATACAAGGAAAAGAAAGATACATAAATAGAGACTGAATGACATCCCGAATAATGAATAGGACAAACAACAAATTATTATTTAATTTTACCCTTGCAACCCCATGAGGTAGGTGCTATTATTATTCCCATTTTACAGACAAGAAAACTGAGACTCAGAGAAATTAAGTTACTCTTTCAAAGTCATACAATTAGTAAGTGTCTGAGGCAAACAGGATTTGAACTCAAGCCTTCCTGGATCCAATAGCAAAGCTCTATCCACTGTATCACCTAGCTGCCCACAAAGATACTATAGAAACGATAAACACAACTAAAAGCTGAAGATTAAGAAAATAGATGTTTTTAGATAACCTAATTTAAAAAAAGAGAAAAAAATAAATCATCTAAGCAAAATAAGCAAAATAAAGTTACATGAGAAAGGCAATAAAAATAATTGACCAACCCTACTTTACATAATTATATGCAAACAGAGCTAAAAACTTAAAGGAAATGGATCACCCACAAAAATATAAAATGCCCAAAATAACAGAACATGAAATACAAATCTTAAACATGCTAATCTCAGAAATTAAAATTGGAGAAGCCATAAAAGAATTACAGAAGAAGAGAAAATCTAACTTCTGGTTTAGAAGAATTTACAGGTGAATTTAGTCAAACATTTATGATGAACTAATACCAGTATTACATATGTTTTTCTGAAAAATGAAGAATAAAAATATTCTACCAAATTCCTTTGATGAGATAAATATGATCCTGTGAAAAATGATTTTTCTTAGCAATCATTATCTTGGAAACTCAGAGCTTCCCCATCCCCCTTTCTTTCAAAGTTCAGTCCTTATTAAGATGTACTCTAAATGGATCTATTCCTGCTCATTATGTTGCCTAGACAGTTCTGGGAGAATGTTGATTCCTCCCAGTTGTTAAGACAGGTGATTTGGAAATCAATGTCTCTTTGACCAGGATTGAGTGACCTGGGTCATGTACTGAAAGACCCTCATTTTAATATAGCCCACCTCCCAGAGTTGATTGGCATCTCTTGTGAACAACTACTGTTCCAAGGGCATATAAGGCTGTACTCCAAAACCCCCAAATTGAGCCAGTTCTGAACTGGCCCCCTTGGGGGAGGCCTAGTTTTGGACTGAACTGTGGACACACACACCCCAGTTTTGTTTATCTCTTTCTTAGAGCTGAACAAATTAGGGCTTCTGTGGGCTTCACAATCCTAATATTTAAGGGATAAAAAAGAAAGATAACTAGAGAAATTTTTTTTGACAAAGTACAAAACTTATGCTGAAAACCCTACAAAACGTTGGCATAGAAGGGACATTTTAATATGATGAAAATATATTTAAAACAAAAGCTAGCTTTTTTTTTCAAAAGAAAAATACTGGAGTCTTTCTCAATAAATAAAAGTGCAAAGTAAGGATGTCCCCATTGTTATTTGACATAGTACTAAAAGTATTGTTGTTGTTTTCCACTGGGCCACCACATTTCTCTAAAAATGAAAACAAAAATCCAGGAGGAAATAATAGAAAGTCCAATTCAAAAGAACTACAAAATACATGAAATACCTGATAGTTTAACAAGACTTATAGATACAAGATACTGGGATCATAGATCTCTAGCTGGAAGAGATCTTTGAGATGATCAAATCCAACCCTTTCCATTTATAGATGAAGAAACTGAGGCATGGAGTAGTTAAATGACTTGCCCAGAGTCACACAGCTAGCAAATGTTTTAGATAAAAATTAAGCCTAGGTCTTGTTGATTCCAAGACCACTGTCCTATCCACTGGGCCACAAAAATCTCTTTTAAGGAAATAACGAATGAATTAAATGATTGGAAGGAAGGAAACAAGAAATTTTAAGTGCTTAATATGTTCTAGATCAGCACTTCTTCAACTGTGGGGGTCACAAAAAATTTGGCAACAGTAAAAGGCTTCTGAATATGCAACGATCAAAAATTAATTCAAAATCAAACGTGTAATGAATTCAAGGTGTTTCTGGCAGCACTTGCCGGTGTTGCATCGCGTGACTTCTCTGAAGCCTTGGTTCTGAACACAGCATTGGCAATTATAAAATCAAAATATCAACCAACTCTGAAAAACGTTGAAGATACTCTGTGTCCTGTAGTATCAAATATTCCACCAAGATTTAATTCTTTAGGGGGAAGCTAGGTGGTGCAGTGGATAGAGCACCGGCCCTGGAGTCAGGAGGACCTGAGTTCAAATCCCGACTCAGACACATAATACTTCCTAGCTGTGTGACTCTGGGCAAGTCACTTAACCCCAATTGCCTCACTTAAAAAAAAAAGATTTAATTCTTTATATAAAAATAAACAAGCAATCCATCTCATTAGTATGCAAATTTGCTTTCATCTTTAATAAATGGTAAAATTATATGTATGCCAAAGAATTGTTTTAAAATAAATTTCTTTATGACTTATCAGTAAATGTTTGATTTGTATACTTATTTTCTATACCTATATACCCGGAATCATGTAAAAATTTCTCAGGCAAAAAGTCTCTAGTGGAAAAAATTTAAAACACCCCGTTCTAGGTAATGTGTTTAGTGCTAGGGATAGAAGACAAGAAAAAAAAAGCTAGTCTTTGTCCTTAAGAAAGGTACATTTTAATGGGAAGACTACACAACACACAAAAGCAATATGAAAAGGAGAGTGGTAGGGAGAATGCCTGGCCGAGAGGCATGGTTTGGAAATTTGAAAATCAGGAGCAGAGCCTGGAGGGGAATGAAGGCTGGCTGGCCTGGCACCCTCCATAGAATTGAGACCCCAGGATGAACTCACTAATGGGAGATGGGAGTCAGTCTAACAGAGGGGTATTCCAGGGTCAGGAGGCCCTAGGACTAGTTGGATGTTCCAAGGTTAGAGGAAATTCCAGGTGCTGAGGGAAATTCCGGGATAAAACAGCAACTGAGGCAGAGTTTTGAAGTCCAGAAGTCAGGAACAGAGTTAGGAGGGGAACTTGGAAGAAAAAATCATTTCTCATGACTGGTATGACCCAAGAGAATATAAATAATTTTACTTAATTTACAGATTCATTATTCTGCTAATTAGCAGGATGTACTTTACAGAGCTATATAAAAGAATAAAATCTATTTAAAGCAAAATGGTTTAGAATATGTAGGGAAATAATGAAAAAATAAACATAGAATTCAGAGAAACATGGGAATATTTATCCAAATTGACTCCCTAGCCCAGACATATCCTTGTCATCTTCCCTGATTCAGCTCCTTCCAGACTACTGGACCTCTGACCCCACCACTTCTTGCCCAAAATGAATGGTAATCAAATCAATAGTATCATTGCTTCTGGAAAGGATATATCAACTGATTCTCCTATGGTTCTTCTCACTATCCCTGTGACCTCACAAATCAAAACCATCTTCTCTGGCCACCTCTACCTTATGTATTTTATCATCCCCTCAGTGGAGAGGGAAGGTATTTACTTTGTTGTTGTTGTTCACCCATTTTCCAAGAGGACCGATGACATCACCAGGTGATGTCTTCACATCTGCATGAATTGGATTTAAGTGGGGAGGAGCTGTACAAAGTCGTCAGCCTCATTCTCTCTTCCAAGGTCATCAAAGTCCAGTGGCAAGACAAGAGTCACAGCCTCACTGTCTTCCAGAGTCATCAATGTCCAGCGGCAAGATGAAAGTCAAGATGACTAGTAATGGTTTGGGATGCAGTGGATGACTGGCTTCTTCTATATCTGACCAAGCTCTAAATGTTCTATTCACTTTGCATTTGTATCCCCAGTGCTTGGTACACAGACAGGGCTAAATAAATATTTTTCATTCATTCATGAACTGATGCAGAATAAGAAAACAGAACCTGGAGAATAATAGATTGAAACACTACAATAATGTAAACAGAAAGAATAGAAAAATGAAACCAAATGCTGCATATTCATGACTAATTGCAGTTCTGTGAATGCAGCAGTCCCTTTCCAGTCTCTGTCCATTTGTAGTGGTTGTCTCCTGTGCCTGAGATGCTGGCCTGGGACCCACCTTACCCCTGAGCCTTAGTTTCCCTGGTGTTCTTCAGGACTCAGCTCAAAGCCTGTCTTCTGCATGAGGCCTTTCCCATTCTCCCCAGCTACTAATGCCTCCTCCCCTTTCATGCTAGCTTCTAAATACTCTACATACATCTTTTTACCTAAATCATATTTACATGTTATTTCCCCTATTAAAATATAAATTCCATGAGGGCAGGGGATGTTTTTGCTCTTTTATATCTCTAGTGCTTAGCACTCTGCCCAGCATGTAGTAAGTATTTACTAATTGCTTATCTACTGATACATCAAGGATGTATTTTCTTCCTTCTTTGCAGAAATGGGGGTTTATGGGTGGGGAATACTACATATATAGCCACTAGTTTTGCTGAGTTTTTTTAATTTCCTTTTTCTTACTTAATTTTTGTTATAAGAGAAAGCTCACTGGGTGGGGCAGGGCAGGAAAGGCTATATTCAGAAATGAATGTGACAGAGAAACAAAAGTCATTGGTAAAAAAAAAAGAGAAAAAAAGATAGCTGATGATTCACATGAGCTGTGAAGCCATTGGAAGGAGATGCTCAGTGTTATGGAAGCCTGACTTTGTCCAGCCACCATGTGTTTCTCTTAGGTCCTGTGATTCCCACTAATGGCTTCAACCCTAACCCTGTTAGTGGGGGCAGCTGTATCATAGCCACAGCTCTTTATTTATTTACTGCTGTGACATCCATGTTGAATGCAGCAGCTGCCAAAGCTGAAACTGTTCAGCAATGGTGCAGTGGGATAAATGCCCAATGCAGTTTGCTCACACGTTATTAAGTTTTAATTTTTTTTGAGGTGGGGGGGAAAGAGGAGAGGAATAATTTTTCTCCAGTTATTTTTTTATCTTGTGTCTAAAACATGAAAATGATATCCTTGTATTTTAAAAACTAAACTGGCTAGAAAGACTAGTTGCTGAATTTAGCAAGTCCAGCTTGAAGATGAAGTGTGTGGAAAGTAGACTTTGTTTGTTGGCACTATTGTACTATACCATGAATCAACACTAGAGCCTTGCTGGGGTTGGAGTCTACAAGAAGATCAAGCATGTTAAAGGCACTCTGGTGCAAGGGGAAGGGCCAATGGCTCTCAACTCTGAAACTGAATCCCAATCCTGTCACTTACTTATGTAACCTTGGGTAAGACACTTTTTCTCTCTGGGCCTCAGTGCCTTTACTTGAAGAAATAAGGGTCTTTTTCTTTTTCTTTCTTGATAGGCAGATATAGGAGAGAGAGAAAATAGATTTTTGTTAATTGAAAAAAAGCCCAAAATTTAACAACTTTTATTGTTTTTATAAGTATATTTTATAATTGGATTTTATAATTTTATAAGTTATTTAGAATTGTATTTTATAAGTGATGGGATTGTAATAGATGATCTTTTTACATCCTTCTAGCCCTAAATATTCAGATTCTTCCTCCACTTCCCCTTAAATGAGGTGCTCCGTCCTTTTTGGTCTTTCTCTTCAGATGGAGTCCAAGGTAAACATGGTTGATTTTGAACTCAGTGCCATATGGTTGGGGATTGGGCAAGTAGTGGCTAGCTAGATCTTGGAATTAGTATTCTAGGATAGTTTCATGGTTGAAATGGTAATTTTTTCCAACTTGATATACGTGAATATAACTTTGATGATCTGTAAAACTTGTGGTTTAATATGGGAATTGGACATTGTGAGTGACTCGTGGTATTATTTTTGGTACATTACAGTCATGTCTTACTAACTACTATCTGTATGTCCTCAAAAAGTTAATTTAATGTCTTTTCTTCTCAGGGAATGTTATAGACAATGTGGAGAATTCAGTTTACTAAAAGTAATACTTTTTCCTTTGGGGTTTCATAGAGAATTTGGTTATTTGACTTTGCTTAGGAAGAAGGTGGCTACTACTCCAGAAGAAATGGCAACTTCCATTTATCTTGCCCTTCTCTTACACAGTGGCTTGCATATTGTCTTCCTTCTTCCTCTTATCTTTCCCCCAAATTAGATGGTGAACTTCTTGATAGCAAGGGCTGTTCTTGCCTTTCCTTGTATCCCCAGTGCTTAGCACAGTGCCTGGCATTCAGCAGGTGCTTAATAAATGCTTGTTGATTTTAATGTGTTTGTCAAATCAGCTCTGGTCTCATGTTGTGTCTCCCTCCCAGTGAGAGAGACACAGGGTCTGTCATCCTCTTGTGGATGGTGCCATTTCTTAGGTGGCTTTGGTGGGAATTCATAAAATATTTTCCCTTTGTATGCACACACACACACACACACACACACACACTTTTCCTGTGTTATTTATTGTCTGCTCATAGTTTTTGAGCTTCTATTTTATTTTATTGTAATCAACAATACTCAATTTTATTATACTTAGATTCCTAAAGGTTTTCCATTACCTATAGGATAAAGCACAAAATACTCTGGCTGGCATTTAGAAGCCCTCCACAGTTTGGATTATACTTTTTCATCTTATTTTTTATCACTCTCCTCCCCACACTGTCCATTCTAGGCAAATCTGCCTCCCAGCTGGGCTGTATATATATCCATATCCTGCTTCTGTCTGGAACCCATATTCTTCTTGCCTTCTTCTTATAGAATTCCTAGCATCCTTCAAAGTTCAGTTCAGGAGCCATCTCCTACTTTCCTACTAAATCAGGCTTTTCCTGATTTAGTCCTCCTCCCCTGTCATTAGGCCTCTTATTCAGGAGGGAGATTTTGTATTACTTTGCATATACTTTGTAAATACTCATCTGTGTACATGTTTCCTGCCCCTCCCCCAAAAGAATTTAAATTCCTTGAGGGCAAGAACTATTTTCAATTTTTTCTTTGTATATACCAGTATATATATATATATATCAATATATATCAGTATATAACCCGTATACAACAGAGTACCTGGTGAATAGAAGATGTTTAATAAATGCTTGTTCAATTGAATTTTTTATTTTAATTTTAAATATTAAATGAAGTAAAAACTTTATTTTAAGCTTTACTTTTTCTATGTCCCCCTAGAAGAGTCTTGTTCTATTATGGAAGGTCTGCCTGCTCTCCAGTCTTGATGTGGGTAGATGCAGCAGGCCCCTCTAACTCATTTGAACCAGCTCATTAATATGACTACCCTCAAGAAATTGATGCTGTCAGAAGAAATATTGCCCCTTGATCTTGATTTTAAGTTGCATAATGTGGAAACATTCATTTAAAAGTGCTGACTGGAATTATCTTCCACTTTTTGTTGTTTTTGAAAAGAAATTAAATTATTTGTACATAATTGATTTAAGTGATGTCTAATCCAAACAGCTCACTAGATTTTCCTATTTCTGAGGGGAAAAGGAAGCTCAGAGCCACTTAATAGTTTTTATTGATTCTTTGGGAGAAATGCTGGTGTGACTTTGCAAATACTGTCCTACATATTGAATTTGTAATAACCAGATGGTCTTTTTCAATATTTCCCCCTAAAAAAAATTTACTTCTTTTCAATAGCAGTCTATGATGGCATCTTACAAAGGAGATGCAGTGAACTGTGGGCATGTTATTCCACGTATTAGAAAGGAGGCTCTGATTCTTGACCTCTTGTAAAAACACCTTCCCTTTCTTCAGAAATGGAACAGTACAAGCCATGGGCTCAGAAGCAACAGGAATCAAATGCTCTCTTTCTCTTTAAGACACTTTCAGCGGAGAATTTTCCTGAGAACTAGATTCGTTAGGGGTCTCACCTTCATGGAAACACAAAGTAAAGGTGTTATTTGCTATTCCTTTCCACCTGACCCTTGTATGTCTTTAGCTTACTAAGAGATGCCAAAGAATAGCTTGAATACTTGAGAAGCGACATTTGCCAAAAGACTTAAAATATTTCTTTATGGTATATATGGGTGTTTAACATAGTATGTTGGAAAGAACTCTGAATCTGAAGTCAGAGTACTTCAGGTTCAAATCTTCTAATCACTTCTAATCTCATCACCAGGCAGCTAATTCAAGCCTTCACTGATACCACCTTCCACAACCTCCTCTCCTCTCTGCTAGGAAGTCTTGAGGGAGGAGTACCAAAATCCTCCCCATGCCTTTTTCTTTTTATGGAGGGCAGAAACTGGACTTTCAGCATACTTCACTTTACATCTGCCACTCTTTGAGGGACTGTCTTGCTTGATCTCCAGTAATTGGCACAGTGATTGGCAAATTGCATTTAATAAGCACTTTTCATTCATTCATTCATTCATGAGTGATTTCTATCAATGGCAAGGGACACAGAAGAGAAAGGCAGATGGGAGAGCTGGCAACTGGTTGGGTGCATGTTGGCCAAGAAGGGGATTTGGATTTTGGACTCATGACCCAATATTAGAAGGGGAGGCTCTAGAACAGGAGTGCAGGATACCTAATCAAAATGTGTAAGAATGTATTTGTCTGGAACCTTAAATATTTAATCAAAAATGGTATAATCTAAATAGGAAAGGAGAGAAAGAAACCCGCCAATCCATATTCACCAAGCTATATGCCACAGGGTATAGCTACTATGCAGGAAGAATAATAGTAATAAACTTTTCCAGAAATTCACAGGAGACAAAACCAAGAAAGGAGGCAGCACTAAAACCCATCAACTCAGATGTCTATCCATTATTGCATAAAATAGGATTATGAGAAAAGCTTCTAATGCAAGGAGAAAAATTTGACCTCACAGTTATTGCTGATCTTTGGTGGGATGATTCACATAACTCTAATATGACTTTGGAATGGTATGCCTTATGCAAAAGAAGCAGAACAGTTAAAGTTGCGTGCCAGGCACTGTGCTAAGTTGAGCTTACAATCTAATTGAGGGAAGGCAATATGCAAAAGGAAACTGAAAAGTATGTGTGGGGGATAGTGCCCTCCAATTGGCGGCATGCCCTTGAAACAGAGGGGCAGAGAGTACTGAGGGTACTGATGAGGTATGAGTACTAAGGTTGATGCATTCTAGCAGGATGCTGAATTTCCTGATGATGAGGTTCCTGGGGCATGGTAATAATGGATTACAGTCTAAGGAGTGCTTCTAAGTGGGAAATGAAATGATATACTAAGAAGATATACTCCTGTGAGGAAATCCAGGAACCAGGATGGAGAGCGTTTGTGTGTAGATCAGTCAAGATGGAAGGTGAAGTAGTACTGTTATTGGATAGATTACAGAGCACTGTAATCTGAGAGACTGAGAGAGGGAATAGATGACGAGTTTGGAAAACAGATCACAAGCTTAGCCCAGAGGAATACCATAGTAATGGCAAGGGCCTTCAATCATTTGCTGGCACTCTGTTTCTGCAAAAAATCAGAGCAGCTAATCATTTCTTATCTTCCTTTAATGATAATTTCATCCTTCAAAAAGCAGAAGAACCAATGAGGGAAATTTTATTCTGTATCTGATTCTCAACAACAAGCAGGAAATGGAAGCTAGAGTGGAAAGGATGAGAGCTTAGGGATTCCTACTCTATCCCAGACCACTCCATATTAGAATTCACAACAGAGAAAGTAGAATATAGTATAGAATGCGTCCTAGATTTTGGGAAGCAAAGGATTTCCAAGGATTCAAAGAACAGTGGTAGATGGTGTGCCTTATAAGGGTCATTGTTTTAGATGATCTATAAACATGAACTTAATTGTTAATACTTTAAATCTGAGAACATTATCCAGTGACCCATGAGTGGACAAGTTATTGGAGGAGGTGAAAGCTATCAATCTCTCCAACAGAATCAAGCATTTTATCTACTAATGAAACCAGAAGACAAGAGGAAGTAAAGTTGTTAAATGGAGGAAGAGGTACTTAAAGAGGTTAGTTTTATCAAGTGTGCAAAGGCAGAAAGCAATTTTATTTCATGGGCTGGATTTGGAGTAAAGATCTAGGTTCAAATTCTGCCTCCCTTGGTATGTCACTTAAACATTCTCAGCCTTAGTTTCCCTATCTCTGAAGTGGTCATTGTAATGCCTACATGACTTAATTCACAGGGTTGTTGTGACACTCTTATGAAATAAGGTAATAAATTGCTTTGCAAACTTTAAAGCTCTATCTATAAAAAGTCAGTGGTTATTATTATTCCCAAAGTCACATGTACTGTTAGTGGAAGATCTTGGATTTGAACTTGGGCCTTTTGACTCCCGGGTTCTTTCTTTCAAACCTGCTACCTTTAATTTGGGTTAGTATTAATTTATTGAGACAATAAACAATTATTAAGCACCTACTATATGCCACTCACTGTGCTGAGTGCTGAGCATACAAAAAAAAAAAGAAAGATAGCTCTTAAGAAGCTCCCAGTCTACTGGGGATAAATTTGAAATAATCGACAGATGAAAGGCACTAGAATGAAAAGAGATTGGGAAAGAGTTCCTTTAGGAGGTTGGATGTTAGCTGGGAGTTGAAAGAAGCCAAGGAAGGCAGTCGGCAAAGATGAGGGAGGAGAACAATCTTTTCAGCATGTTTTTAGTGACCTTGCAGTCATTCTGTAGGGTTGATGTGATATGAAGAAAATCAATTTATCAGGAAAAAGAGTGGCCTAGCCTGTGAAATATTTTTTACCGTCTTTCATAGAACTCAGAAAGTCTAACAGTTTTTTTTTCTCTGCAATTTTTGTGTCCTTGGCAAGAATGGTCAAAATTAGTTAACTTAGAAATCTTACAAGCCAAAGAGTCAAATAAGGGGCAGCTAGGTGGCACAGTGGATAAGCTCTGGCCTTGGAGTCAGGAGGATCTGAGTTCAAATTCAGCCTCAGACACTTGACACTTACTAGCTGTGTGACTCTGGGCCAGTCACTTAATCCTGATTGCCTCACCAAAAAACAAAAACAAAAACAAAAAAACAAAGAGTCAAATAAGTAGGAGAGTTCTTTCACCTCATCAAACAAACCCTAGGTCCTAGGACCAGAGATTTAGAGTGGGAAGGGCCTCAGAAGCCATAAAGTCCAATCCTCTTGTTTTCACAGATGCTGAAACTTAGGTATAGAAGGTAGAATCATTTTCCGAAGGTTGCATAGGCAATATGGATTAGATTTGCTTTTGTTTGGTCCAGTCATAGTGATGACTAAAGGGCATCTAGGTAATGAAGTGGATAGAGCACTAGACATGGAGTCAGGAAGACTTGAGTTCAAATACACTTATCTCCCAGCACTAGTGTGAGGAGACAATGAGATAACATTTGTAAAGGCACTCTGTAAATGCTAGCTATTATTATGAAAGAACAATGAGAAAACTGGATTCTTGAATCCATGGCAATGGAGCACAAGCTCTGGTAGGTCCTGCTGAGCAGACAGAAGTAACATGGACCAAATGGAGCACTTCTGTCCAGGCATACTTCCTCCCCATCCCAACTGCCGTTGCACATACCTCACTTTTCATTTCTAATCTGGACTGGGCTGCAGTGTGCCTGGGTTATTTCCACCCTCCTAGGCCTCTGTCCCCAGGCAGCGCTCTTCTCATCAAACCACTGAAAGCATGAAGATTGGACTTCTTCCCATATAACTGTACATATCAATGAGTATCCTCTTTTTACCATTTCCTGCCACTCCTCCTTGCTACTTAATTGTTTTTATCCCAGATAAATAGATTCCTAGTTGTGGTAGTAAGTATGGAAAGTAGGTTTGGAAATAAGATAGAAAATCTTGAATACAGCACAGTGACTTTTTTGCTTAATTGACTGAAGACAAGCCTAGCTAGTCTTGGAGAGGCTCATCCTCAGTTTGGCCAGAAGATTTTTTGGACACAACAATTCTCAATGACTATCTACTAAATTGATTTGTGTTTGTGGAGGGGATAGAAGGGATAACCAGTGAATCAGATCCTTGAAGTCTTGAGAAGAAAGTTTTGTAGAGCCCCTAAAACTTTCTTTTTCTCTTAATCCCTTTAAGGAAAGTCCTTATTAATATTCTTCAATTAAAATAATATAGCCTGAATTGAATTTTCTGTTTATCCAAGAAAAAGTAATTTCTAGGAAGTGGTCTAGCCCTACAGATCCTAAAATAGCAAAATTTAGCTTTCATCATTAGGTCTCACAGCTGAGAGCTCTCTGCAAATTTAGGCTGGGAGATTGTGTTGCTTGTGATTGCAGCTTTTAATGAATATTTCTTTCCCTTTTCCTTACCTTTCTTTATTGAGGATTTTTTTGAACATCACAAATGATTTCTTCCCCACACAACTGAACCTTTCCAAGAAACACAGTTAAGCAAAACCAGTTGATCAAGCCATCTCACCTGACAGTACATACAACATGCTACACCCATAGATCCCTACCTGTTTCCTGAGAGAAGGAAGAGACCAGTGTTTCATGCTTTTACTGGTCATTGCAATTAATCCGAATTAGCTACCTTTTAGTGCTGTTTTCATTTATATTATTGCTGTCATTGTTTATATTACCCTGTTCACTGTATGTCTTCTCAAGTTTCTCAGAATTCTCATATTCATTATAAAATTCCATTTTGTTCATATGCCACAATTCATTCAGCCATTTTTCAAATTGATGGGTATCTACTTTATTTCCTTTTTTTTCTTTTTGCTACCATAAACAGTGCTTCTATGAAGATTTTGATACATAAGGGACCTTTTTCCCCCATAGATCCTTGAGGGTAGGGACTGTTTTATTATTATTTTTTCTTTGTATCCCTAGTGCATAGCACAGTTCAGAGCATGTGGCAAATCCTTAATCAATACTTATTGATTAATTGAATTATTGATTTGGTTTCCTAAGTATATATTCCCATTAGTGGGACTTCTGGGTCAAAGGGTATAGACAATTTAGTTAATTGAAGGAAAAACATTTCGTGGCGTCATAGGATCAGAGGCGTAGAGGTGAAACGGATCTTAGAGGCCATCTAGTCCAATCTGTTTATTTTATAGTTCAAGAAATTGAGGCCCAGATAAGGTAAAGTGACTGGCTAATTATGTACACGTGGCAGAGGGAGGCTGCAATCCTAGATCTTCTATCTTCTAATCTGCTGCAGTTTCCAATGAAGTTACCACATTTCTTGGAGGACTTGGTTGGTTTCTAACCTTTTGGCTACTTTCATATCTTCCTGTATTCAGTGTGATATATACTCATTTAAAACAAAACTAAACCAAACAAAACATGGTCAACTTCTTGGCTATCCTGACTTACACTCATACAAAAATAAACCTTTCTGAAACTTCCCTCCCTTTCCACAAGACTTTGTGTTTAAAATAGTGATCATATGCAAAATATAGCTATGATATGTGTTTCCTCAGATATAGAGCTAGTAAAACTCTTGTTCCAGGCTGAGGGAAAAGAAAAAGGCCTGGAACACAAGCTCATTAGCTTTGGTGTTTCAGAATTCATGGAGGCCAGCCATGTTTTGGTCTAATAAAAGTGACTGCAGTATATCTGCCTCCTTGTTCTGTTCTTTTTTAATTAGTCAACAGGAACATGTTGGGCCTTGGCGGCTGCTCAGAAAGCTTGCATCTCAAAACTTCAGGGCTGCTTTCTGTTAGAGGCCTCCTAGCTATCTCCTCACATTTCATGTCTTTCCCTCTAGTCTTGATAATTATGCATAATATAATTCTGAAAGATTCCTTGAATGAGGGTCAAGCTATTTTAACCAGTTCCCTGAAATTCTGCTACCTTTGCTCCACCCTGTCTCTCCAAGTTGTTGCTACACATAACTGCTCCCAACTCCATGAACCCCCAAATGCTTAACAATCCTCTATTTCTTATTTACATAAGAATCAGGCAAGAGAGATAAATGGTTTGAAATCTACCTGAAATTATAGACAATCTGCTTCCCCTTCCCTAATATTTTTAAGCAGGCCAAGAAAGAGAATGAATAGAATCATGAAATTATGGAGCTAACATAGCCCCTTCCTTTCCAAATAAGGAAATGGGTCTAGAGAAGATCCTGACAGTTGGAAACACCTGATAATCTGACATTCTTCTCTCTCATGGTAGAAAGTTTAATGTTTAGTGTTATGAAAGAAGGGTGGGGGATGTGATGAAAATTTTAAAAATATATAATGCTAGTTCATATTTATATAGTACTTTGCAGCAATTAGGTGCCACAGTGTGGTGCATGGGGTATTCAGGGAGGACCAGCACCCCTCATGTGAGGGCTTGCCAAGCCCTTTTCAGAGCTGCTTATCCCCCTTTGGTGTCCAACTGGTCAGTCAACTCTAACCTGATGCTCCAAGAAACTGTAGCATGCACAGTGCCACATGCTGGTCAGATGGTTAAATCAAACTGAGGGTAACCCAGATAGGCCTCAAACCTGTTGGTGAGTCAGTGAAGACCCATTGGCAGAATGGGTGTGATGAGAAAAATTTGTTTCAATAGCCACTAAGATGCCTGAAATAGGCACTGTGGAGCACTTAGAGGCTGGTCAGACCTCAAAGACACTAAGACCATCTGCTACATCCCGGGCCATTGCCAGTTGTCCTGATTTTTGTCTTGCCACTGGACTTTGATGATTCTGGAAGAGATAGCAAGGCTGATGACTTTGTGCAACTCTGCCTCACTTAAATCCGATTCACATGAGAGTCAACACATCACACTGCGATGTCATTGGTCCTTTTTGAAAATGAAGGACAAACAAAATGTGGCACAATGGATAGAGAATGCCAGGCATGGAGTTAGGAAGACCTGAATTCAGATCTAGCCTCAGACACTTCTAGCTGTGTGACCTGGGCAAGTCACTTAATCCTGGTTGCCTCAGTTTCCTCATCTGTAAAATAAACTTGAGAAAAAAAATAGCAAACCACTTCAGTATCCTTGCTGAGAGCTGGGTGAGAGTGGACAGCAACAATATAGTGATTTAAGATTCACAAAGCACTTTTTTATCCATTATTTTATTTGATGCTCAAAACAATCTCATGAAGTAGGTAGTATTATCTCCTTTTTACAGATGAAAGAACTGAGTCAGAAAGTTTAAGTGATTCACTCAGGGTTAAACAGTGCTTAAGTATAGTAGTCAGAATTCTAACCCAGGTCTTCTTGTCTCCAAGTCTAATGTGGTACAGGGGAAAGAGTAAAGATTCTGGAGCTAGATGACTTAGGTTCATGTACTGCTTTTTCCTTACAAGGCTCCTAGGGGTGTGCCATGGTGCACAGACTGGGCCTAGAGTCAGGAAGACCTGAGTTCAAATCCAGCTGTAGACACTTACTAGCTCTGTAATCCTGGGCAATCTACTTAACCTCAGTCTGGCTCAGTTTCCTTAATTATAAAACAGGGATAATAATAATACCTACTTCCCAGGGATGTGTAAGGATCAAATGAGATAATCATTGTAAAGTGCTTAGCACAGTGCACAGCACACAGTAGGCACTTGATAAATGCTCGTTCCCTTCTTCCCTCCCACTCTCCACTTGTGAGACCTAGGTTGAGTCACTTAACATCTATGGACCTCAATTTTCTTATCTGTAAAAAAAAATTGAAGGCATTGAACTAGACAACCCTGAGGTCCCTTTCAGTTCTAAAGCAATAATCATATGCTCTCAATCCATTACTCCACATTGCCTCTCAAAAAAAGCCAGGTCTTACACTAGGCATCTTTTTCAATTTGATATTTCTTCATATTCTTGTTCCTCCCTTCTGCAATGTACTTTTGCTACTGCAAATATTTTTACCATCCCTTTGGCATGCAAGTTTTATCCATTTGCTAAAGGATGGTGAGAAAAATTCCTTGGAAGTAGTGCTGTCTTCTCTCCAAGATATGTCATATGCCCTGCAAAGCTGCTGCCATATGGTAGCCCATAAAGGTTCTGCCAAAATCCCCGTGGTTCTCATCAGCACTCCTATCTCCACTGTTTTTTCATCTCCTGCTGATGGTGGCAGACATGGGAGCGACAAGCAAGCTGCGAAGAGAAGTCAGCAAAATGAAATGAAAGAGCCCTGGCAGGGTCCTTGTCAATTAAGATGGAACCCCCCTCCCTCCTCTGTTCCTTCATAGAGATGCATGAGCAAGAACATTCAGGACTGCCACGGAGAGCTCATGCCCAGATTCATTTTTCCTAGATGCCTGGACCAAAGGGCAAAAGGCAGGTGGCATGTTCCAGGGGGTGGGTTAGATAGGGATGGTATTATGGGGCACAGATCTTTGGGACTTTTCCACGGTCAGGAAGGAGAAGATGGCAACCTGGGTCTATTGTGGATGTTTAAGCCATCACGTGGAAAGGGAGAAGAGAGACTATGGCAACTTTGGAAGCCATGTTCTGGCAGGTAGGGGATGAATTGGGGAAATCTTGGCACCGAAGAGGGACTCAGATACTCATCTTCTTTTAATCTGTGTTTCGTATTTCCAGGGTTTATGGAGAAAAAAGAAAGAATCTTACTGTTCTAAAAATCCCTACCCCCACCCCCAACTTCATTTATTCAAGTGAAGGATCACTTCCTTTTACAGATGATTAGGAGTGTTTATTGAAGGTAAATGACAACAGTTAATCAGAAGGCCCATAGATTCTGCCCTTGTGGAATACATACAGCCAAGCTTGTTGATTTCTGACTGCATATTTTGAATTAGATTTCCTGGGATTGACATACACTTATTAATTATTCCAGATCTTTGAAAACTACATGGAATAGTTGTCTGCCAGGTTAGGTGTAGATTTCTATCTGTCTGTCTTGTTCTTCATAGCAACCTACCTGAAGCTATCTTTGTTTGTCTTGCTAACATAGTTCAAAGGAGAAGCTGAAAGAGTTGTGACACATGCATCTCATTCCAATATTCTACTAAAGAGATGGGATTTTTAGTCCAGCCTTCCATGTTTGGACAGTTCAAGTGGGGCTGATATTTGGGATCTAATACCACCCTTCCTTATGGTTCCTCCACTGTGAAGAATCCTCCTCATGAGGATGTTCACAGTGCACATTGCAAAGCAGTGAGTGACCTGATATAAAAGTTTCCAAGGCATGTTATGAATACTGCTTGTCTCTTGACCAGGTCCATTTCTGGAGAGAAATCTGGCTTTTAGAGCTGTGTGCCGAGCTACCTTTTGAGGGGAGGCAGGGCTTAGTTCTACCTGCCATGGTCATTGACCTGAACCACCTCTGGCTTGTGATCATTGACATCAAGGGATAGTGTCTCCGGCAGGGAGGTGGCAGCCTGAATTGTCTGAGGCAGCCAGAAGATCAGATTTTTCTTTCCTTCCCCTATTCTTACTCCTGAATTGGATTTGCTTATTTGAAGAAGTCTTATTTATCTACATCCTTGGAGAATATAGGAACTAGACGACTCCTTGCCGTTCCCAGGGCTATGCAATTCCTTAAATGACAGAGTTTTTCCTTATCAGACCAGTTATTGTATTTCCAAATATGGCCTGAACAGCATCCTTTATAATTATAGCTTCTGGCTTTCAGCTTAAAGTGATATTTGCCAGTAAAAGCCTGCCAAAAAAATATAAGCAAATAAAAACGAGCTTACCGTTAAATATTGATTTAAGCTTTGAAACTGGCTCAAAATTTTGTTATACCCGTGCTGATCTCCTTGGCCCCTGGGCATCTGTTTCAATTTGGTCCAATTGAAATGGGGAGGGACAGTGCCAGGCTAACAGCAAGGTGATCCAATATAGGAGGATGAGTTGTATTTGATGAAAAAGAACCAGGCAAAGCTATCTAGAGATCCTGGGGATAGGTGAGTGAAGTTCAGTTGAAATAAGGCCTGATGCACATCTTCCCCCATTCTCTCTGCTGACCTAAACTGAAGCTTTGGCTTGAGATACTGAAGGAAGTGAAATTAACTTTTGAAAGAGCCATACTTTGTTCTGGGCTCCTGCCCATTCTGCCTCTGGACTGGAATACTGTAATGCAAAGTTTTCTCCTAGACTGGTTCAGGAGACAATGCAGTGGAACTCAATGAGATTTTTTTTTTTAAGTTTATGGCACTTTCTCCCTTCTTATAGGCATAAGGAACAGGTCCAAATATAATTTTTTGAGGCTTTCCCTGAACTAAATCTCACTCCTTCATCCCCACTTCTGAAATAGGAAGGAGTTGAGTTCTCAAAATAATCCTTCTATCCCTAGTTCACATCTGGAGTTCAGGAAAAGGCTCCAGTTCCCTGATTCATCGCACAGATCTGATAGCAGCTCCCAAGGGGGAATGAATGTGGGGGGAGAGAGGGTTAAACTCTTTTGAAAATGGGCCACTGATGAAACTGAACTCTGGTGGTGCAAAGTCTCTGAGATCTATTAGTTTTGACAACCTCAGTTACTCTGGTGTTTCTCATCATCTGTAAAGTTAACAAGAGCTGATAAGAGATGATGAGGCAGTGCGCCGGGTTTGTATTTCAAGACTCATAAATATTTCACAATACCATTTTCTTACAATCAGATACATTAGTTTGCCAAGTGTAGATGTTGCTGAATATTCACTCAATGTTGGTGTTTAACAAAGGCACTGCAAGGATAAACAGTTTAAATCAGGAGATAGATGAGCCACGGGGCTGTGCTGTATGCCCCACATTACTGGCTTTCACATGTATGTTCTAATTTTAGTGAAAGAGTTGATTTTTGACCTCTAGGAGCTGCTGCTGTCTTTCTTGAAAATACATTTGTGGGCTTTATGAAAGAAAAACATCAGTCTCTCCTATAATCATTCATTCTCTCTCTCTCTCCCTTTCCCTTTGCCCCTCTCTCTCTTTCTGATCCTTCCTTCCTTCCTTCCTCCCTTCCTTCCTCTCTCCCTCCCTCTTCCTTTCCTCTCTTCCTCCTTCCCTTCTTCCATCCCTTCCTCTTCCTTCCCTCCCTCTCCCTTCCTTCTTTCCTTCCTTCCTTCTTTCCTTCCCTCTAGCTCTCTCCTCCTCCTCTCCCCCTCTCTTTCTCACTCTTTTCCTTACTTTTTTTCTCTTTCCTATTTTCACTCATCTCTTCCTCTCTTCTCTCTATCCCTCCTTTTCTTTTTCTCTTTTATTTTCTTCCATCTTTCTCTCTTTCCTTCTTTTAGCTTTCCTTCCCTCCATCTCTTTCCCCTACTTCCTCCTTTTCCCACTGTTTCTCCTTCCTTCCTCTCCTTTGACTGAGGCTTCTCAATTTCCCACTCCCTATAGACCTAAGGGTGAATTAAGGATCCTCATTCTGGGTAAGACCACTTTTACTCAGATTCAGATAAGGCAAGTTGCTATTTGCTGAGGCCTCACTACCCCAAGAGCTGCCACAGGCCCCCAAACACTGAATAAATTTATGGCCCCTCTGGAAGCCACCCCATCCAGAGGGAAACCTGGACAGACAAATAAGACTGCAAAGTCGGGCAACTTTCCTCCCCACCATAATCAGATGGAGTGTGGGGAGATATATCACTTGATTAACAGCTGCAGTATTAATTTCCCTTTTTGGTTGCTTGACTCACAGCAAGAATCATGTCAAGGCAGCAGAGAAGCAATTAAATTGATTTTAATCTTTGTCAGAGAAGCTAACATGCCTCTTTCTCTTCTCATTTAAATAATTAAAGTTTCAGTAGGTATTATTTTGGGCTTTAAAGAAATTGGTGTCTTAATGTAATAGAATCCTTGTAATTATATACTTAATGGCTCTTAATAAGTTAATCATGGTTTTTCATTTAAAATGTATTTTTTACTTATTAAACTTTTATTTGCTAGGGTATCACTGCTTTTAAGAATAAGAGAAAAAACAAAAAATAAGGTAGATATAAAACAGTTCTGTCATTCCTCATTATTAATTCCTTTCAACAGTTTTCTACTCCCCACCCTCTACCCGACTCCCCCCTGCCTTGGACTTTTCTTTTAAGGATGATTTGTGCATGTTTTGTGCATAAAACAAAACAAAATTTGTTTTAAGAGTAAAAACCTCATGACTAATAAGTACAGTTAATGATTAGAGATTTGGGGATGTCACTGTCAAATTCTGATTTATTCAAGTTTACCTTATTTCAAAATTGAGGAGAAACACCCCCAACTTTATGCAAATGTAAGGTGCATGAGAGGGCAGTATGTGGCATAGTGAACGGAGAGCCAGCCTCACGTCTGGCAAAGCCTGGGTTCCAGTGCCACTTCTGACAAATGCTGGTTGTGTTTCTCTGGACAAGTCATTTCAATCCTCTGGACTTTAGGTGACTCTCTAAAACCATGTTACAGAAAAGGTGAGTATGTGCAGGGGTAGTGGGAATTTCCTCATGGGAGTTCCTTAGATCAATGAAATTACAACCCTTGATCAAAAAGGAAAAAAAAAGGCTCCACAAGAGGTAATATCCAACATTCCAAAATAGTCCAATAAGTCAGATCATAACCTATCCATGCCTGATCATCGTATGTAATTCTAGCTTATGTCTTGTGGTAAATTCACCACTGGTAGGCAGAGGGGGTCCCTCATCATGCTACTAGATTTCTTCTCATTCTATTGACAGTATATGGCTACCAGTAGAGCATGGAGGCCAACTTCAGTTATCTCCCACTTATTTTTCATGATTGTTTCATCTCTTTTTTTCTCTTCTGATTACATAATTCCCTGATGATGTCCTTTGCATTGCAACTCATGAAGATATCTAGAGAGGGCTTCAAAAAGTAATTGATACTGTGACTTTTATACTATTCTGCTACTTTGTGGTTATCTCTCTCCTCCAACCCCAATAGCAGTCCGATTGTCTTTTGTGTTGTCATCCCTCAGCCCCTTCAGAATGTCCCTTGTGCATCTACTCTACTCTCTCCACCCCCAACTATCTTTGCTTAAATTAAATAAATATATTCTTAGTTATGTAGCATAATAGGAAAATTCCCTCTCTCAACCCTTCTACCCCATCTCCTGTCATAGTGTAGCAATCAGGAATAATAATAACAAAAAAGTGGTTATTACCATATGCCTAAATAAAGTGACAGGCCCATGGGGATAGTTGTGTGGATGCTGGGGAGTGGGGCAATGTTAATGTGTAGGAGGACACGTTTAAGTGATCCTTCTATATCTGTAGTTTCTAGAAGTCATATGCAGGGAATTTTGCACTAATGATGGATTCCTCAGGAATAGTTGTGAGTCATAAAAATGTAAGTAACTAGGGGTGGGAGTGAGAGGGAAGGGTAGCTTTTCAACTGGGATCTGGGTTGTGCCCCAGTGTTACCGCCCTCCTAAAGTGGGTTAGTAGAGAAGGTTCATTGCTGCCTTCTGGAGCACTTTTGCCTTGATGATTACCATCTGTGTGACCTCAGGCAAATCACTTAACCTACCCTTAGGCCTCAATTTCCTGATCTGTAAAATGATTGACTTGGACTAGATGGTCTTTACGATCTCTTCAAGTTCTGGATCTATGGTCCTATGTTTGTTTTGGTCATTTCTCTTAACGCAAGGTCCGTACTTAGTTTGGAGGTAGCAATAGATGATTGATACTTTGTTGATTAGTCATGTCTGACTCTTTGTGACCCCATTTGGGATTTTCTTGGCAAAGATATTGGCGTGGTTGACCATTTTCTTCTCTGGCTCATTTTATAGATAAAGAAACTGAGGCAAACAGGGTTAAGTGACTTGCCTAAGGTCACACAGCTAGTAAGTGTCTGAGGCCAGATTTGAACTCAGCTCCTCTTAACTCCAGAGCTGGCACTCTATCCACTGCACCGCCTAGCTGCCTCATCACTACAGGGATAGGTAGAGGGCTACAATACAGACGAGTCCCTAGGAGATGATGTTTGAGGTGGCTCATCAACCTCCCACATCCTCCTGCTGTGAATCACAGGGAACCAGGGCCCCTAGAGATCCAAGCCAATGATACATTGCTTAGCTCTGAGAACTATGCATTTGGTTTTAAAGTAGTAACCAAACAGGGAAGGTATTTTACAGTTTTTTTTCTGCATTGCCCACTTGCTTTGGTCTTGTGTTGGTAGAGGTCATCCCAAAACATGACTCTCTCAGTCAAATTTGCACATCTTATCTCTATATAGATGAAAAAGGAATATTAGTAGTTGTAGGAGGAAGGATGACATTATTTCCCACCCCTCTTTATTTTACTGTGAAGTACTAATGCTCTGCTTTGGTGACTGTCTTCTTAAGCCTTCCTCTTCTGCCTACTAAGTTACTATGTATTGCCCTTCTCTTTTTGTAGAATTTCTAAACACTCACGGGGTGTAACTGGAAGGAAGTGGGGGTATGTCTGCTGGTCACCTAGGATACCCAGAGTTCCTGCAACTTTTACTCCAACACTTCAAAGTAGAAGAATCATAGGATAGTGGAAAGAATATTGGACTCAGGAATAAGGTGCTGGTCCTGACTTCCACTAGCAAGCTATGTTACCTTGAGCAATCCACTTAACTTTTCTAGGCTTCAGGTGTAAAATAAGGGATTTGTATTAGATAAGCTTTAATAGGATTTCTCCCAAATTTATATAGCACTTTATATATATATGTATATGATATACATATATAATTTACATGCACATATTATCATTTGCTCTAATAACTCTATGGGTAAGTGCTACAAGTATTAGTCTATTTCACAGTCAGAGAAATGGAAACAAAGATTCTAAAGGAGTAACATGGTGGAACCAATAAGTATAAGGTGGGGATTTAGAATTTGTTGAATAGCCACACTCAGAGAGTAGTTGTTAATGATTCACTGTCTATTTGAATGTCAGGAGGTCTCCAGTGGAGTATCCTATGGGTTGGTGCTCAGGCCTTTGCTGCTTAACATTTTTATGAATGACTTGGAAAAAGGCATAGATAGTATCTTGATCAAAGCTAGAATGACCCAAACCTGGAAGAGATAACCAAGATAATGAATGGCAGAGTCTAGATCCAAAAACTATTGTGAGAAACTAGAGCAATGGGTCAATACTAAGAATGAAATTCAATAGGGATAAACGTAAAGCCTTACATTTGAATGAAAAAAATCAACCTCTAAACAGAATGAGGGAGCAAGATAAGATGACAATTATATGTTCCAACAGTGACAAGCTTTAAAACTCATATGTGGTGATCTAATGGGAGAAAAAGGAAGATTCAACTAAAGGCAGTTGTTAGTGAACTTTGTCCTGGAATCTAATGTGGTCACCTTCTTGTCCCCCAGATTGAGCTTAATCTTTGCATCTAAGCCAAGTTGGCCCAGGTTGTTTCAATAGTTGTGAGTAGTTAGAACAGTGATTCTGAACCTTTTTGTGGTATCCTTTTGATAGCCTGGTGAAACCAATGGTCCTGTTCACAGAAAAAACATTTTTGAATGAAGGAAATACTAAATTTAAGTTAGATATTGGTAAAAATAAAGATGTAATTATTTTCTCATTGAAGTTCACAGATCCACCTGATACCTATCTATGAATGGGTCTAGGTTAAGATCCTCTGAATTAGGTTTTTTTTTTTAAAAGGAAAGCTAAACTCTGTGTCCCCAGGAGAGGAAATCTCCTGCTTAATAAAAGCTGCCATTTACAGACCAGAGGAGCAAGAATTGAGTCCAGTTTCTGAAAGCCATCCTGCCTGCTAAAAACCAAACCAGAAAAATCTGGGCAAAATCTGAGACTTTGGGCATGTCTACCATTTTCCTCAAAAACAGTATGTTCAAGTGAACTGAACAGTGGCCCCATCCAAATATCATTGTCCTGGAAGGAGCATCATTATAGAAGCTCTTCTTGGTGCACGACTTACTCCTTTCCTCTTTCCTTAAGTACCAGAATGGAGTCAACAGTTTGCAAGCAGCAGAGAAGGCACAGCCAGCTGATAGGTACCAACACATAGGCAGAGTGGAGGGCTTCTACTTGCTAACTAGACTCAGCAATATAGCATATATGTAACATAGCAATATATAAAAACTCTTGGCTTGTCAGTAAGGATATTTCCATTTTCTTCTTGAACCAAACTCAAACTTGAAGCAAATGGAAAAAGATATCTTGCATATCTTCCCTAGTTCTTTGGATTATTAATGCAATAAACACTTACCAATCATCTATTATGTATAAAGTACCATTCTAGATTCTGGGAGTGGGGAGATATGAACATTATATAGTTAGAATGTGGACTTTGCCCTCATAGAAGATAGAGTCTATCTGAGAGATAGTATCAGGATTGAATTCTTTTTGGAGAACAGAGGTCTGGGGTAGGGTTAGAAAGAGAGGGTATAGAATTGCATTTTTGGAGTTGTAAGTCAATTTCTCTGAACTATTCATATTTTCATATATATATATATGTATATCTATGTACATGTATATGTATAGGTATACACATATACCTATACATGTAAATCATTCCTGAGTTGGAATGTAAAATATCCCATATTAGAATCTAGAAACAAAGAGTTAATGGAAGTCCCTCAGGATGATGGGAAATTGAGAGACATCATGGAGTAGTAGATAGTGCTCTGGTCTTGGAGTCAGAAAGGTCAAGACCCTGCTCATGTATAGGCTAGCTCAGTATGATCAGAGGAAAGTCAGCTTTGATTAGCCCATAATTCTTGGTCTGTAAAATGGGATGTTAAAATAAACACCTAGCCCTGTGAGGATCAAATGAAATAAGGGATGTAAAATACTTTGAAAGCCTTAAAGTACCATGAAAATTGCAGATATTATTACTAGTCTCTAGTAAATCCATGAATTGTAGAATAACCAGGCTTCTAACCAAGCCTTTGGTGTGATCCAGTTTATAGTTTATAGGTTACAAAGGAGCATAGTTCTAGAGCTTTCCTGATGCTTACAACTGTTCACTTCACTCTGGTACTTAAGGAGAGAGGTAAAGATTGAGCCCTGCTTCAAGAATAGCTTCCATAATGATGCTTTCTCAAGGACAATGACATTTGGACCTGACCACCATTGAGTGAATTCACTTGAAAATAAGGAAGGGACCTTAGAGACCACGTAGTACGATCCCTTCATTTTACAGATGAGGAAACTGAGGCTTATGGAGGTTAAGTGATTTACTTAAGGTCCTATAGGAAAGAAAGAAAGAATGGAATAAGCATTTATTAAGCACCTACTATGTGTCAGGCACTATGCTAAGTGCTTTACAAATATTATCTCATTTGATCCTCACAACATTGTAAAGTAGGTGCGTTATTATACCCATTTTACAGTTGAGTAAACAATCAGGGTCACACAGCTAGTAAGTGCCTGAGGCTGGAGGTCTTTCCGACTCCAGGCCCAGCCCTCTACATTGTACCACCTACCTGATACTGGCAGAATCAGAGTAGCAAGATTTGAACCTAGACCCTCAGAATCTAGAGCTAGTGCTCTTTTCACAGTACCATGGTGCCTCTATCACAAGCAACCATCACTCCCCTTAGGTGATATACCACCTAAGACTTCCTCCCATCAGTGTTTTCTCCCACTTCAATCTTTCCTCCTCTGTGCTCCACCAGAATATGGCCCACATTCTTCAGGATGACATAGGCCTACCTTAGGCTGAAATGTCCCAACCTCACATGAGAGTCCAGGGTCTGCTATGGTCCAGTTCATAGGATGGTACTATCTCACATATACCATTCTTAGCCCCTTTACAGCTCAATTTCCAGTTAAAAGGGTGCTGCTTATAAACCAGCAAATACAGCAAGTGACTAATTAGCCAAATTAATGAGGCCTTGTTTACTTGAAGTCCCCAGTGCCCTTGGAACTAGGGATGTTTCCTTATTACAATCTGCAAGTGGTTTCCTCCAATTAATTTTTAACATACGGCTGTTGCCTATTCTCAGTAATATGTAATATCCTAATACTTCAAAGAGCTTTGCAAACATTAACTCATTAATCCTCACAGGGAAGCACAGAGAGGCTGAAACAAAAGGTGCTCATGGTGCTTTTTGTCAACAGGGCTTTGATGGGCTGATCTCTTGGAGAGCTTTACAAACTCCAGCCTATTGATCCTGCAGGAGATTAAGAAAGATCAAGTATTAATGTCCATTTCTATGGCGAGAAGGAAGAAAAGCAAAGCATAAATACACTAAAAAGTATGCCATAGATTTTAGAATGGGACAATGAGAGAGAGAGAGACAGAGAGAGAGACAGAGAGAGAGAGAGACAGAGAGAGAGAGAGAGAGAGAGACAGAGAGAGAGAGAGAGAGAGAGGAGGTTTAGGGGTAACAAGGGCTTTGCTGAAGGATGTCAATATTTAGAGGGTACCACTGGCACCATCCAGAGCTACATTTCACTCGCCCAGGAGCTGCATCCCCAAGCTCTAAACCCTTACCCCTACCTATTCAACAACACCAATCCCTTAGCAGGATAGAAACCTTGTGGTGTTCAGGGGCATGGTTCTTTCCCACTGTGGTCACATTTTTGCCCTAATTATAACAGGAACAAACTTGTCTAATAGTGGCTCTGAATTTCAGATCTTCCAATTCTTAATGTATAGAGGGATAAAGCTAAGCTTTTGGAGGCACATAAAGTCTCTATGGATGGGGAACCTGTGGCCTAGAGCCCACGTGAGACTGGTTCTGTGAAGTTTAGATTTAGTCAAAGGGCCACATTTGAGGACCTCGAGGGCCACATGTGGCTCCCAGACCTCAGGTTCCCCACCCCTGCTCTAGACTATTCACATGCATCAAGAAGTAAGAGGTAGAAGTAGAAAATTTCTTTCTGAGTCCTCCTGCAATTGTTAATAACATACTTTATTTTGGAAGTTTAGTTTGCTTCTTGCCTGGACTATTTTAATAGCCTCAAAAAAAAAAGGAAATATATATGATAACTGTTGTGTATTTATTTAAAAGGAATAGCAACTTGTACATAGTGAATTTGAAGTTTCATGTGCAATCATCTTTTTTGTTGTACTATGTTATGGAAATGCTTGTTTTGTTCCAGAAATTAAGAAAAATAAACTAGTTTCTTTCAAATCTCTTCCCTCTGTAAGCCATTTTTCCCAGCTGTCAAAACTATTTTCCTATAGCACAAGCTGATGATGGCACTCTTCTGGTCAAGAATCTTCAGTGACTCCCTATTGTCTCTGGAGTAAAATGCAAAGTACTTAGTTTGGCATTTAATGCCCTTCACAATTGGTCTCCTGGCTGCGTTTCTAGGTTTATTTCACAAGAAGGAATTATGGAGAGACTGGAAAGACATTGATTTTGATAGGAGTGGGCCAAGAGGCCCCTAGAGAAGGGAAATGACTTGCTCAGGGTGTCCAAGCCAGTAAGTAGGTGAGGTAGTATGTGAGTCTATGGTTAGCGTTTCTAAAAAAAAAAAAAAAAAA
>NW_020954547.1:1517193-1532987 GCF_900497805.2 Vombatus ursinus | reverse complement strand
AAACACTATTCTTATTTCCTGTGTTTATCTCCATTGCATTTAGAGATCTCTGGGAAGTCAATAAGTGTCTTTTGCTTATAGGTAATAGAGGATCAAAGGATTTAGAGTTGGAGGGATCATCTAATCCGAAGGTTTTAAATTTTTTAAAGATTTATTTTTATTCAATATTTTATTTTCCCCAATTACATGTAAAAACAATTTCAACATTTGTTTTTAAAATCGAATTCCAAATTCTCTCCCTCCTTCCTCACCTCCCTCACTGAGAAGGCAAACAATTTGATACAGGTTATACATGTGTAGTCGTGCAAAACATATTTCTGTATTAGTCATGTTGTAAAAGAAAGCATAGGCCAAAATTAAAAAACCCCAAGAAAAATAAAGAAAAACAAAATTATGCTTTGATCTGTATTCAGACACCATCAGTTCTTTTCATTTAGCATTTTTCATCATAAATCCTTCAGAGTTGTCCTGGATCATTGGATTGCTGAGAACAGCAAAGTCATTCACAGTTGATTATTAACTTTTTTTTTTAATGTGTATCACCGACCCCTTTGGCAGTATGGTGAAACCTATGGACCCTTTCTTAGAACAATTGTTTTAAATGTAAAGAACACATAGGATTATAAAGGAAACCCATTATAGTGACACATAGTTACTAATATATGAAAACAAGTTCTCAGATTTCTAGATTTCTAGATCCTTGATCCAATCCCCTTGTTTTATTGATAAAGAAATTGATGCCCAGAAGGGAAATGACTAGCTCAGGGTCACCCAGCTAGTAAGTAGCTGAGGTAGGCTGTGAATTCCTGTCCTCTCATTACAAATCCAGGAATCATTTCACTGCACTGAACCTGGGAAGCCAAGCTAAGCTTACCAGATGGCCTACATACATGTGATTGTATTTCAATGTCTTTTGCTCCAACCAGGTCAACACACTTCCTGCATGTAGTGGTTTTAAATGTTTTCTTAGAACTTTCCCCTGAGAATGGCTAAACAAATTGTTGTACATAAGCATAACAGAATTTTGTTTCACTGAAAGAAAAACAATAAATATAAGGCACAGAGGGAGGTAAGAGAAGACTTATAATATTAACTAATGCAAAGCGAAGTATGCAAAAACTAACAAAATGAGATCTATGGTGACCACAGCAATGTCAATGCAAGAATATCCAATGAAATTGAAACTGTCCACTGTGTAATTATAATGATTAAAGTTGGCCTGATGAAGAGCTGTGAGTCTGCACCTCCCTTCCTTCTTTGCAGAGGTAGAAGACTTTGGATGTGGAACACCATGTACTGTCAGACTTGTTGATGTATAATTTTTGCCAACTTGCTTTTTATTCCTGTCTCTTTCTGCTTTATTCCTTATTATAAAGGATAGTTCTCTGAGTGGTGGAGGGGTAAGATTAGGAATCTATGGGGAAATGAGGTGATAGAATAAGACAAACCCGCCCCCCTTTCCTTCCTTCCACTTTGTGGTTATCCAGATTATATCTTTCCTTCAAGACCCACACCAATTCACATGACCTTTCTGAACCTTTCCTTGGCTGACTAACCAGCCTGTAATGATTTGATACCCCTCTGAACTACTGGACAAACTTACTGTCTTGGCTACTGTTTGGGCATTTACTATATTCTTAATTGTTTTGACAAATGCACATAACTTGTCTCTGCAACTAAATCATGAGCTCTTTGAGGGCAGGAATCATCTCTTATGATGCTTTATGTATAGCAAGAATTTTTAGCCTGGGATTCATTAACTTTTTAAAAAAATATATGCATAACTGTATTTCAATATATTCAATATATTTTCCTTTGTAATCCTATGCATTTCACATTATGCATATAAAAATATTGTTTCTTGAGGAGAGTTTCATAGATTTTTCCAGATTTCTGAAGGGGTCCATAATACAAAAAAAGGTTAAGAACTCCTGATGTATAGCATCTGATATACATTAATTGATAATTAATAATTGTTGATTTGTTGAGAAGTACAGGTAGGTTTTTTTTTTTAAAAGGGATTCATTGGACTAGTAGTCAGGAGATCTAGTGAGATAGGTCTGGGCTATGAAGGCACAGAGACAGAGTTTCATACTCAACTGAACTAACCACAGGACTTATTGATCATTTGCAAACCAATTATTCAGACAATGGGTGTCAAGGATTTGTTTGCCCAATTATTTCATTGCTTTGCCAGATCTTGATACTGGCTTGGTCTCTAAGAGATGAAATAGCACCTGGGATACTTCTGGACAACAGTCCTATCCAAGACATTGCAGGGTGGTTCTGAATGGCCTATGGAAGTTACGGTTCATTGGGTTTTATCCTGAAATGGACAAATGGAACCCTTTACAGAGACATCAACCTAGAGGTAGATGACATCAGGTGTCTTTGTATATACTACTATATATTTTGTATATATGACTACATATATATATATACTACTATATACATGAATGGATAGGAGAAGGGCAAATGTAAGGGTTGGAAGAATTCCTCTGGAGTCAGCATCCATACCTATTAGACTCAGTCTATTCTAGTCATTTTTGTTGACCTCTTCCCTGAGGATAAGGAGATGGGAAGGGGGGAGAAATCAATTAATCAATAAGCATTTATTAAACACTATCTATTTCCAGGAGCTGTGTTAGGCATTGGGAATACAAAGACAAATTGTCCTCAGGAAGCTTCCTTTTTTTTAAACCAGGGAAACATGCATACTTATAAGTGAACAAATTATATACGCAGTTGTATCAAGTAAAATTTCCTGGGAGATAGGGGAGGGCAATCAACTAGGGCTGGGTGGTTCCAAAGAAAGGCTTTTTAGAGGAACTGATGCTAGAATTTTGTTCTTAAGAGAGCAATGGATCACAATCAACCAATGAGCATTTATTGAATTCCAACTATCTACCCAGCACTATGCTAAATGCTGAAGATACAAAGGCAAAAATGAAACAATACTTACTCTAAAGGAATTTATATTTTATTGGAGGAAATAACATACACACATATATAATGTATATTTATATAGCACACATATATACATATATAACATATACACATGTATACATATATGTATACGTGTGTATATACAATGACTTTTTTTGGGGGGGGTGTCATTAGCAGCTTGGAGATGTGATCAGGAGAGACCTCATATCAGAGGTAGTGTTGGAGTTGAACTTTGAAGGAAGCGGGATATTCTAAGAGGTAAAGGTATGGACAGAGGATACTTCAAGCTAGGAGTCTGTTTAAGAACATGGAGACGTGAGACAGAATGTTGTCTATGTAGAATAGCAAGTGGGTTAGTTTGGCTAAAAGCAATAGTGCATGAAACGGAGTAATTTATAGAGTATGCATTTATAGTCAGCTAGATGGTGCGGTGGTTAGGGTGCCCTACTTGAAGTCAGGCATTCCTGAGTTCAAATGCAGCTGAGATGCTTACTAGCTGTGTGATGCAGGCAGATTCCTTAACCTCCATCTGCCTCAGTTTCCTCATCTGTGAAATATGGATAATAATAGCAATCTTCCAAGATTGTGAAAATTGGACATAATGATGGTAACACACTTTGCAAACCTTAAAGGGCTATATAAATGCCAGCTATTATAAGCTTGGGAAAGGGCTGTGAAGGGTTTTGAACGCCAAACAGAAGAATTTCCATTTCAGCCTATAGTTCTTAGGAGCCACAGGAGTTTTTCTGAGCTAGGGGGGTAACATGCTTTAGAAATATACTTTGGCAGCCAAGTAACAGGTGCATCAGAGAGAAGAGAGAATGGAATCAGGGAGACCAATCAGAAGGCTATTGAAATAGTCTAATCAAGAGATGATGAAGTCCTGAAATAGGGTGGGGGTCATGTGGATAGAGAGAAGAGGACCGATGAGAGATCTGCTATGTAGAAGACAACTTGTAAATTGCTTAGATAGCAGTCAATTAGTCAATAAACATTTATTAAGTGCCTACTAAGTACCAGGCACTGTGCTAAGTGCTGGGGATACAAAAAGAGGCAAAAGACAATTCCTTCTCTCAAGGAGCTCACAATCTAATTGGAGAGAAAATAAGCAAATGAATATGTACAAACTATACGTGGTAAAAATAGGAGATACTTAAAGAGGGAAGGCACTAGTATTTAAGAGGAATTTGGACAGATTTTTCTATAGAAGATGGAATTTTACTTGGGACTTAAAGGATGCCAAGGAAGCCAGGAGGCAGAGATGAGGAGGGAGAACACTTCAGGCAAGGAGGACAGCCAACAAAAACGCCCAGACCTGAGATATGGAGTATCCTGTTTGAGGAACAGCAAGTAGGCCTCTATCATTGGAGGGAGGTTGTAAGGTATAAAAGACTGGAAATGTAAGGAAGGGGACTAGGTTATGAAGGGCTTTAAACACTAAACAAAGACTTTTCTATTTGATCCTGGAGGAGAGAGGGAACCATTGCAGTTTATTCAGTGGGGAGCAGGCAGAGAAAATATGTTTTACGTGTTTATGGTGGGATATGAGTGATATGAATCTATGTTCCTAGAAGAATGGTTGTGGCCTTAATAAACAGAGAAGATTGGAAAGGAGAGGATTTTGGTGGGGAAGATAACTAGTTCATTTTTATATATGTTTAGTTTGAGATGAGCTAGTAGAAAATGTAGATTGATACTTGTATCTCTCTCTCTCTCTCTCTCTATCTCTCTCCCCCTCTCCCCTTCTATCTATTGCCTGTCAATCTCTCTGGAAGACATATGCATAGAGATGCTCCAGGTGAAGTTTGCAGCACTTGTCCTAGATGCAAAAATCTGTTGTTACACCTTTGCCTATTGAAGCTATATTGAATTAAATTTATTCCATAGGGCACCTGAAATTTCTCTCCAAAGGATTCTTGCCACTGCAAGGCCAATCTGAATGGAATTGCAAACTCACCCAACAGGACAGTAGGCTCAGTTAAAAAAAGGAGGCCAAACAAGCCAGGAGACAGGTAAGATAGGTAAGGGTCTCAAGAAAAGGAACTGAGAGCTATAGATTGTTTACTTGGACCTTCTAAATACACAGGCAGACTTTAACCTATGAATTTTCTGGGTACCAGGATTTTGCAATAAGATAAGAAATGTTGGTCTATTTAAAAGACAGATGAAAAATATTAACATTATTCAGTGAGGCACCAGAATCCAGCTATGCAACTCCATATTTCTCATATTAGACCCCATATCATTACTTATACAGATAATTCACTAAATAATAGAACTTAAATATTCAGCAGGTCAACAAATTCAATGGTGTACAAGATAACCTCAACGGACCTGACTTGTGAGGTAACACAAACCAGAAATCTGAGTGTATACTCTCTCTCTCTCTCTCTCTCTGTGTCTCTCTCTAATTTCTCTAGGATTCCACCAACCAGAGTATCAAACATCAAGAAAGAGTTACTGAGCCCCCCCAGATGTGAATGAAGTAAAAAGATGGCCGTCAGATTGCAAGGTGAGCTCTTTGAAGGTGAAGGTGGTACTGCATTTGTCATTATATCATAGATGCCTCACACATAGTAGGGACTTAATAGGTATTGATTGAATTGAATCAAATTATTAATAGAGCAGCAATAAATTGTACTCAGAGGCATCCACATGGAATTGTGAATTGAGATAACCGATTCAGTCCTAAAATTGGAGACAGGCTATCTCATACTCAGAGTGGTGTGCCAGGAACTGGGGTAGAAGGAGGTAGCTGGGAGGGTCAAGAAAGAAGTTTTGCAATTTTGTGTTAAAAGAAAGACTTGAAATTCCCATAAGAATGTAAGCTCCTTGAGAGTAGGGATTGTTTGATCTATGTTCTTGTATTACTTCATGCCTGTCACATAGTAGGCACTTAAGAAATGCTTGTTGTTTCATTGATCGATACATTAAACCATTTCTTTCCTTTCTCCAGGGAGAGTTTGGTCTCTTTCTACCTTCCCACACACCCCCTCATGTTGAATACTGTTACAGTGTGTGTTTTTTTTCTTCTTTTCCAACTTAAGGCAACTTTTGCTATTAGATTTTTAACATTTCCCTGCAGATATAAATGCTGATAATGATGGGGAGGAGTAGATCGTAGCAAAGACAGTGATTTAACTTGGACCCCAAATCCCCTTAAGAATGGTTTGTTTTATTCTTAGAATCACAAAATCACAGAATTTTAGAGTTGATTGATTGATCAGCAGACATATAGCCTGCTATAGTCTGCACATAGTATCAGCAACATTATATGATAATCAACTATGAATGACTCAGCTCTTCTTAGCAACACAATTATCCAAGACAAGTACAAAGGACTCATGAAGGAAAATGCTCTCCACATCCAGATAAAGAATTGATGGACTCTGAATGTGAATCGAAGCACATTTTTTCACTTACTGTATTTTTTCTTGTGTTTTTTTTCCCCTTTTGATCTGCTTCTTCTTCCACAACTGTGATAAATATGGAAATATGTTTTACATGATAGCACATGTATAACTATATCAAATTGCCTACCATTTTCAGAAGTGGGGAAGGGAAGGAGGGAGACAAATTTGGAACTCAAAATCTTGTAAAATTGAATGCTAAAAATGTTCTTGATATGTAATTGGGGAAAAAGAAAATACTATTTAAAAAAAGTAAATAAAAAGAACCATCATATAGTGGACATCTAGTCCAGCCTACAGTATGCTCATCAAAGGCATTCGCTATGGCAATGGAGAAGAACCGGCCCTGGGCATATAAAGCCTAAAATGAAACAGGCCTTGTCTCTTTGGGGAACAATACATCCTTGTGAAAATAAATAAAATTATGCACAAAATTAATACAACATAAATGATATTACATTGGTAGTGGAGTAGCCCTAATGACTGGGGAGATAAGAAAAGGGCTCATATAGGTGATAGTACTTGAGCTGAGCCTTGAAGAGATGGAGCCAAAGTTTCTGAGAGGCAGAGGTGAGGAGGGAGAACATTCTAGTCATGGGAAAAAACCAGGCAAAGGCAGTATGGAGATTGTCCCATGAACAGAATTAAGGTGGCCAGTTTGGATGGACAGTAGAGTTCATGAGTCAGGGTAATGAAATTGGTCTGGAAAGAAAGGTTGGTGTTTGATTGTGAAGGCTTTTAAATGCCAAACAGCGGAGTTTGTATCTTATCCTCAAAGCCATATAGAGCCACCAAAGTGTTACAGAAACCAGCTTGGGCTTTACTTGCCATTTGGGCCTAAAACTTCCTTGCATGTATCACTCAAAGACTAGCTTTTTCCTTCTTTAATACATTAGGCCAACATATCAAAGATCCATGAGTTCATGGGTATGTGAACTCCTAGTGATGCATAATGCTCTCATTTAGAATGTACTGTCTTAGAGAGCTGCCTGAGACTCAGAGAGGTTAAGCTGCTTTCCCATGGTCACTGGCTTTGACACCCGGACATGTCTAAAGTGGGATTTGGACTGGTTGTTCCTAACTGTGAGTCCAGCAAACATTGCCTCTGAGCGATGAGCAGGCAGCAGACATTGCCTCACAAAGCAGTGAAAGTAGAGGAGAGCTTTTAAATTAGATCTGGTGACTCGGTTGGCATCTAATGTCTTCACTGTGACAAACCACCAGGCCCAGATCCCCACTTTCAGCGCACTCGTTAGCTGTCTTTTTACAAAGTTGTGCTTTCTTACGTTTGGCATGTTTTTATTATTATTAATACAACTGTGGAAGCTACATATATATCAGGACCAAAGTATCCATTTCAGATAATCAAACCTATAAATCTTGGAGCTGTTCGCATACAACCAATTAGCTGACTCTGGCTAACTGGAACCTACCATGTGGCACCAACAGGGGAGATGTAGACTTGCAGTAATGAGGACGCTTTGGTAACAGCATCCCAAGACCCAGAGCTGTGACTAGTGTGAGACGAATGTGCTTCAGGATCAGGTGTAGACTTCTTGGGGGGTGGTGATGGCGGCGGTACATTTTGTTTTGAGAAGGGGACCCTTCCATGCGTCTTTCCTGTGCTGGCTATTATTTTTGATAGCTAGCGTTTAGATAATGTTGTAAGGTCTGCAAAACACTTCATACGTGTTCTCTCATGTGATCCTTACAACCACCCTGGGAGACTGGTGCTTTTAGTTTTCCCATTTTGCAGATGAGGAAACCAAGACTGAGTTATTTTGTTCTGTTGTTTCAGTCATGTCTGACTCTTTGTGACCACGTTTGAGGTTTTCTTGGCAAAGATACTGGAGTGGTTGGCTATTTCCTTCTCCAGCTCATTTTACATATGAGGAAACTGAGGCAAACAGGGTGAAGTGACTTGCCCAGGGTCACACAGCTAGTAATTGTCTGAGGTCAGATCTGAATTTAGGTCTTCCTGGCTATAAATCTAGCACTCTCTCCACCATGCCACTAAGTTGCCCAAGCCTTGCCTTGTGACTATCTGAGGGTTGACTTTCCTTTCTTGGGATGAGTGGACCCCGTAGTAGGGTTGTTTTTATTCTACCTTTCTCATTGTAGCACTTACTTTTAGACTTTCCTCTTTACTCCAATGTCTTCTTCCATCCCACCTGAAATTGTTCCAGGTTCAGTTTTGACTACATATAGCTCTGCCAAGAACGATAGTAGCTAATGGGAAGAGGATATCTTTTTAGCTTTATCGAATGTATATTCATCCATATCTGTGCTTACTTAAGTTCAGCAAACTTGCTTTCTAGCTGTTCCTCAGACATAGCACTCTATGTCCCCCCTCCATGCATTTGTATTGGCTGTCTCCTACAACTGGAGCCCATTCTCTCCTCACCTCCAACTCTTCTTAATTCCCTCTGAATTATTTTCTATTTATCCTGTTTATAACTTGTTTGTACATATCTGTTTGCTTATTTTTGCCTCCATTAGATTGTGAGTTCCTTGAGGGCAGGTCAATAAACTCTTGAGGGCAATAAACTTGTTAACTGACTGATTCTGTCTGTCACAGTTTCTAGTTTCCTTTAAGATTCAGTTCAAATGCCTCCTTCTGTACGACACTTTTCCTGATTCCCCCACTTATTTGCTAGTGCCTCCCATCCAAGCCACCTTCTACTTATTTTGTACATACATACATAATATGTATATATGTATGTATATACATACATATACATAAATGTTCTGTATATGGAAGGCTGAAAGACTGACTCAAAGAATCAAGATTTCAAATGCTTTGTGAAGAAGGGGTCGGAAGGAGAAACAATATCAGGAGAGAAATGTGCAAATACACAAGCCTTGTCAACATTCTTTCTATTCAGGTTTCAAAACCCGATTTGTATGGATGTGTATATGTATGTAGATATATGTGGATGTATGTATACACACATGCATATTGTCTTCCTTGATTGAATGTAAGCTACTAGAGGGCATGGCTTTATTTATTTATTTATTTGTCTTTTATTCCCTTCACCTAGTATAGCTCCTGGCATGGTGGCTTGTGCTTAATAAGTACTTGTTGATTGATTGATTGAAGCTACAAATGTTTCCAAGTCCTTACTAGCGCTCATTTGAATCCCTAATAAGACAATGCTTTTAGCCTGTGTGCTGATTTCTTCATTAGTGCTGTTGATGCGCTCATCAGTTCATTAGGACATTAGGAATGACCTTCTTGGAGCCACTGACATTTGATTGTCCAGAAGCTGAGTAGCTTCTTTACCTGAAAACCAAGGGAATGCTTTCTTTGTTAAGGACTCTTTCCATATTCCACGCCCACGTTGGGATGATGCTCTGTTGCCTTGCCTACAGCACCAGATCTGTGTGTGTGTGTGTGTGTGTGTGTGTGTGTGTATGCCTTACAAGCAATCTGCACGGGAAATATAATACAGTCAATATGTGACTGACAGGCAATGATTTCCTATTTTTATTCATAATTTTATCTTCATATTGGATTCCCTGGACAAAATACAATTAAGACCATTTGAATATTGTAAACTGAACCTGAAGCACTTCCTTGCAAAACCTCATGTTCCCTAAACTTTCTGGGGGCCAGAACAGTACCCTTTAAGATCACATGGGTTTGGTTTCCATTTGGTGGACAGCAGCATTTGATTTTAACCAGCAAACTTAATAAATGTATTTTTTTTATCGCTGAGAATAATCACTTTTGGACATCTGGGATCCTGGCTTCTATTGAATTAAAATTTACCACATGCTTTAATGTTGTGTTTTAAAAGCTCTGTTTTTTCGACAGCCGAATTTCCTCTGAATTCTTTTGTGTGCGTAATAACATGCTGAGCCAGCCTGGGAAGTGCTTAGATCGGGTTTTGAAACCTGAATAGAAAGAATGTTGACAAGGCTTGTGTATCTGCACATTTCTCTTCTGATATTGTTTCTCCTTCCCACCCCTTCTTCACAAAGCATTTGAAATCTTGATTCTTTGAGTCAGTCTTTCAGTATATATACAGAACAAGGTAGACTTTCAGCTAAGCTTACTTTTATATATAAATCATACTCTCAAAGATATTTCCTTAATGTACATTTTGTTGTTTTCGATGAGTTATAATTAGAAAAGAATTGGGTCAAAGCTGTCCATTCTGTATATAAGTCAGTCATTTTAGATATACCTTTCAACAAGAAACTCAGCAATGTTATATGAAAATGCTGTTCAGTCATTTTCAGCTGTGTCCAACTCTTCACGACTTCTTTTTAAGGTTTTCTTTGCAAAGATAGTGGAGTGATTTGCCATTTCCTTCTCCAGTTCATTTTATAGAGGAGGAAATGAGGCAAACAGAGTTAAGTGACTTGCCCAGGTTCACACAGCTACTCAGTGTCTGAAGTTGGATTTGAACTCTTCCTGACTCCTGGAGTCTTCTTGACTCCAGGTCTGGCACTCTATCCACTGTGCCACCTACCTGCTCACAAGAATATGAACATGAAAATATGTTGTTGCAATTATCCATCCATGCAGAACAAGTCTGTAGATAAGGACAATTCTCATTCCAAAGGTTTATTTATTGAATAGTTAATGCCTCTCGAGTTCATTAGGGTGGGTAAGCACACATTTGGGAAGCCTGGAATATACTCTCCTTGAGTTTGCTCTTCAGACAAAATGGAGGTCAGTCTGAGTATTATAGGTAGGTCCATAGCTTTGGGGAGAGATGATCAAAACAACTTTATTCTGCTCTGTGGCTAGAATAGTAGTGTCACTAAAGAGTGGCAAAAACAAATGCTGTGGAGGTAGAAATGTATGTGACTACTTTTTTTACACTGAAAGACGAGCCAGTTGAAAGATGGAGTTGCTCATTCCCATCCCAGCCCTGTTCCTGGTATCTGACTTCAAGACCACACAATCTCTTCCTCCCTTGTTCCCTTAGTGCCTGGGGCCTCCTCACCCTAGAATATCCAACTCTCTCTGGATTTTCTCAACCTGGACCATCCCTCTCTAAAACCTCTCTCTTTCATTGGTGAGTTCTTTTAGGCCCTCCATTTTGTTGATGGGCCCAGGCTGCCATTCATTTTTCTCCTGGACCTCTTCCTGGCTTCTAACTCCAAAACTATGTGCCCACACCATGTACCTTCTCCTTTCACCTTTCAGTTCCCTTTTGAGTGTTGTCTTCTCCCTTTAGGATTGTGAGCTTCTGGAGGGCAGGGGCTGTTCTTTGTTTTGTTTTTTTTTTATTTGTATCCACAGCACTTAGCGCGGTACCCACACATAATAAGTGCTTGATAAATGCTTGTTTTTTTCCTTCCTTCCTTTATGCTGGGAGATGGAAATTAAAGGGTTCCTTTCTCTCTACCCCCACACTTCTCAAGGTTAATTGGTAGTTTAAAAAACAAAATCCCAAACCAAGCAAAACCACTTTCAATTCTAGTGTAGGAAATGAGGACAGGAGGTAAACCAACTATAAATTTGAAAAAAATAAACTGATGTTTGGTTCCTGGGCTCTGATGCTTATTAGTTGTGTGAACATGGGCAAATCACTTAAACTCTCAGTTTTCTTATCTCTAAAATGGGGATGAAAATACTTCACTACCTACCTCATATGGTTGTTGCAAGGGAAACACTGCTAACTATAAGACCATTTGAATAAAATGTGGTAGGCTAGTGGGGGTGTGTGGTGTTTTTGGCTTTGAGTTACAAATAATCCAGCCCAACTAGTAAAAAAGACCATAATCTGATGATTGATCTTATGATTTTGTTTTGCAACCCAGAACGATACAGACTGAAAGTCAGTGATATCCACTTACTTTTCATGAGTGATTATGATTATCTACCATTGATTCTTGGGAGTATCCCCACTTCCATTTTAGTATATAATCATTAGAATAGCCCTTGGTCTTCCTGCTAATTTTCCATCCCCATGAGTCCTTTTCTTTTTCAAGTCATTCTGTGGGCATTTAGAAAGGTAGAAGACCTTCTCCCTCCCCTCCCCTAATGTAGCCCTGACCCTAAATGCTACCTGTTATGAGAAGTGGAAGATGGAATGCCTGAAATCCTTCTTAACAGTGCTACTGCCTGATAATGTAGTTGGATGGGTGGCCCATTGAGCTGTTTTATCAGAACGTATATCACAGAATTTTTTCTAATTTAGAGGGGATCTCAGCGGCCATTTAGGACATACCTGAAAAAGAATCCCCTTTACAGCCTGTCCAGCATGTGATCATCCAGCTCTTCCTTGAAGAACTCCAAGGAGGATCCACTACCTCCTGAGGCAGCCTGTTTTCACTTTGGATTGCCCTACTTCTTAAGGCTAACATCAAGCCTGATTTTTCCTCTTTGCAACTTCTGCCAACTACTCCTAGTTCTACACTTTGGGGCCAGTTTGGGCAAGCTTATTCCTTCTTCTGTATGATAGTCCTTCATATACTTGGAGATTGTGATTGTCATATCCCCCCCCTCAAATCTTCTTTTATCCAGGGTACCCTGCCCCCCACATTTAGCCTGTTTAGTGCTAGTTTGCTCAGTTTTGTGGCATAGTCACTTCAGATGGACAAAGAGCTGGGTCCAGGATGGAATAGGAGGAAAAGAATGGGGTAGATTGAATTTAAGAAAATTGTACAGTGCCTTCAGTGATCTCAAATTGCTTCTTGCTGTTGAAGACTACCTTTTTATCACTGATATTCTTCTTGTGATGCTATATAGCTATGAAACATAGGCAGGCATATTCTAGTAAATGTTAACAATGTGATCTCTGGGAAAAACGGATGTAGGACACACTTTTAGGTTTAATCTGAATTATTACACTTTCTCAAGTGTATACAATCAACAAAACAATAAATCAAGACCTGATTTTTAATGTGTGCTAATTATCGAGGTGTAAATATTTACTTCAAAAATTTAGCAATTTGTTCTTGCAAATCAGTACAAGATGGCTCCAGTATGCCCATGAATACTCAGTCTCCAAAGAATCCAAAATACTGGTGATTTAAAGGACAGTGAAGGGATGCATTGTGAACATTAAAGGTCCTGTAATATATTGTCAATGATTACTTGCTCACGAAGAATGTTGTCAAGAGACACTATCAAGGAAACACATATGATTGGAAATAGAAAAGGAATTGGGCAGGTCCCATAGTAAGAATAAAGCATAATAGATGGACTGCCTTAGTGGTGACTTGGTACCAACAAAATGTTAAAAGACCAGAAGTCAGTCTCAGTGGAAAGACAGAGACAAGATCCCATAGCTTGAGAAAGCTTACAAGAGATGTGATTACACCAGTGGAAGGAATGCCCATATCAATGAGATCACAGATCCCTAGGAGTATCTTAAAGGGGCTACATATTTTAAGTCAACTTAAAGAAGATATTTACAAAAGATAAACTACTATCAGAAGCAGCAAGACATAGCAGTTAGGGAGCCGTCACAGAGCCAGGAAGACCTTGGTTCAGGTTCTTCCTCTGACACACACTAGCTATTTGACCTTGGACCTTGTTTAACTTTCTGGTGCTCTAGACCAACAGTCTTAAACTTAAATAGAAATGAATCCCTTCTGGGGCCTTACATTGACTTAGAAACCACAAATGAATATTATCTATATTGTATTATATTTTCATTTATTTTGATAACCATTTCCCAATTACATTTTAATCTGGTTCTGGCCATACTCAGGGAAGTGGACCTTGAGTTTGATACTTCTTCTCTAGACAACTGTACCAAACTTTATGTTGTAGAGAATATGTCAACTTGCATTGGGACCAATAACATTACAGATCAAGTCCTTATCCTAACCCCTGACTTTCTACTAGGAATCCATTTCACTTGGTTGATCAATGAATTGCCTCTCATTGTCAAAGAGCAGAGAGCCAGGAGCGAAGGGAACAAGTCATAGGAGGGGGTCAGAATTTAGTGCACTGTGTTGAGCCTAGAGGATGCAATATTGTGGGGAAGCTGAGCAGACAAATACAGTATGAGAGTACTGAGTGTGCCTAGGAGAAGGTGATCACGAAAATAGGAATGAAATGTTACCAAAGATGACTTTGTCTATTGCACAGTTCTACTTCCAGCCTGAGACAGTGGAAGTCCTGGGCTAGTACTGCTTCTGGTACCTCCTCAATTCATTCTTTGTAACAAGGTCAGTGATGGAGTGACAGAAAATTTCCTTCCCACCACAGTTTTCTTACAAGACAGAGACAATGTCTCTTGTCTCTGGTGTGGGACACTTCACCTATAATCCTCATTAACAGAATGCAAGTGTTTATTGTACACAACTAGACTATACACACATTTCTGATTTCAAACATTCAGGACAGTTAACAAAACTATATTCAACTGATGCAACCTATGTAGACTTTGGTGATATAGTGGATAGAGTGGATAAAGCACTGGGCTTTGAGTCAGGAAGACCTGAATTAAAATCTGGCCTTAAGCACTTACTAGTTGTGTGACCTTAGATAAGTCACTTAACCTTGGTATGCCTCAGTTTTCTCATCTGTAAAATAAGGATAATAGCACCTACTTCCCAGGCTTGTTGTAAGGATCAAATGAGATAATAATTGTAAAGCACTTAGCACAGTGCCTTACGTATAGTAAGCACTATATAAATGTTAGCTATTATTGTGATGATGATGATGATGATGATGATGATGATGATAATGATGATTCATACTTAGAAGCACAGAGTTTTGTTTTGTTTTTTTTTTTGGCTAGGCAATGTGGTTAAGTGACTTGTCCAGGGTCACACAACTAGTCAGTGTCAAGTGTCTGAGGCTGGATTTGATCTCAGGTCCTCCTGACTCCAGGGCTGGTGCTCTATCATTTCACTACCTCATTGCCCCTTTGAAGCATAGAATTTTTGAATGGGAAATAATCTTAGTGAATATCTGGTATTTTATAGATAAGGAATCTGAGGCACTGAGTGACTTGCTCTTTAGGATCTGTGGGTCAGTGTGCGTATCTGCCAAATTCCTAGATATAGTGTGTGAGGGGGTGATGGGAAGCCCAGATGGTAAAGAGTGTTGAATTGTGTTTTAGAAAGATGGCTCCAGTAGCTGTGTGAAGGATGCATTTGAGAGAAAGAGAGAGAGAGAGAGAGAGAGAGAGAGAGAGAGAGAGAGANGTAGTTGGGAGCTTAAGCTACTACTACTACACTGCTACTACTGCTGCTTCTGCTGCTACGAACTACAACTACTACCAACTACTACTACTATGGTGATGATGACAATGACAAGGATGATGGCAGCATTTATATAGGTGTGCGAAGCACTTTATATATATTAACTTATTTGATCCTTACAAAGCTGAGAGGTAGGTGCTATTATCATCCTCATTTTATAGATGAGGAAACTGAGGCTAAGAGAAATTAAGTTACTTGCCCAAAATCACACAGCTAAATGTCTGAGGCTAGATTTGAACTCAGGTCTTCCTGGCTCCA
>NW_020954547.1:1514784-1517151 GCF_900497805.2 Vombatus ursinus | reverse complement strand
AGTCTGCCACTCTATCCATTGCGTAATCATAGCCTAGACAAGAGGTAAAGAGTGCCTGAACAAGATTAGTTGAAGCAGGATTTGAAAAGAGGAGAAATGTTTCCAAGACAGAATTAACAGGACTTCACAGATGATTGCACATTGGGGGTAAAAGGAAAAAAAAGTTAAAGATGATTCTGAGGTTAGGTGCCTGAACAACTGGGAGCATAACAGATAATATTTTGTAGGGTTTTAAGGTTTGCAAAGTGACAATAACCTTGAGAAGTATTATTATTATTCTTCCCATTTTATAAATAAGGAAACTGAGGCTGACAGAGACCAAGTGATTTGCCTAATGTTAATCAGTAAATGTTTAAAGTGGGATTTGAACAGTTGCCTAAACAGAAATTGAGAAATTATGTGAATAGGGAAGATTTTGGGGCAATATATAGAGCTTAATATGAGGTGTTTTGAATACATTGAGCATTAAATTCAAGCAGGACATTGAGTTGTAGGATTGAAACTCTTTAGAGTGTCTGGGGCTCTCTCTCTTTCTCTCTCTGTTCATATACATACATGCGTATATGTATATACATGTATCCATATCTATAGTTATATATTTTGGAGCTGCCAGATTGGACGAAATAACCAAGAAAGAAAGTGTAGTAACAGAAGTGGGCCATGGATAGAACCTTGGAAGAAATTCTGGGAAGATGAACTGGTAAAGGAGGTAGAGAAGGAATAACAAGAGAGAGAGGAAGAGAATCATTAATATTTGTTATCCCAAAAGCCAGAAGAGGAGAGAGAACCAAGGAGTGACTGATCAATAGCATCATATATCTCGGAAAGATGAAGAAGAATGGCAATAGATAACACGGCTTTGGATTAGAACAAAGCTGTATCAGGAGAATGATGGGGACAATGGGGACATATGTCATATTGCAAGGGGCTAAGGAGTGAAGGCAAAGTACTCTTTCTAGAACTTTGATACTGAATTAGACAAGATAGATGATACAACAATTTGAAGGGACTATGGGGCCAAGAAAAGCATCTTTGGGATAGGGGAGATCTGAGCATGGTTGAAGGTTAAGGGAGAAGAGCCAGAAAAGGAGAGCTCAGAGGTACATGAGAGTAAGGGGAGCTGAATAAGGTGAGTCAGATTAGTAGGGACATATGAATCAATTAGTTTGAGAGTAAAAGTAGAGGAGTTGAAGAAAATGGGATACCGTTTGCTGAGATTAAAGAAAAGAAGAAAGGTTAGATGTGGAAATTAAGAGAGGTAGAAGGGAACAAAGACAATTCAAGTCAGAGGATTTCAATAATTTCAACAAAGTAATTGGAACTCTCCTCTTGGTGCGCCCATTTAGATGAATATTTAACCCAGTAAGTGAATGTACGCTTTCCACATTCTTCTCCTTTTCTACTGTCAATACTCAACTGGTTATTAAAAAAAATTGTCTCAGCAGCTGCATTTGCCAAAGGATTCTGTGTTGTTTTAACATATACATGGGAGACATCTTGATTCCAGAAGAACCGTCAAGGCTGTACTTTGTTTTTTGAATATCTAGAAAATGCTTCAGTCATCAAACACCTCTTTGCCAAGAAGAGACATGTGACAGCTATGGTTAGTAATTTTTCAGTTGTGTCTTATCCTTCATTACCCTTTTTGGGGTTTTCTTGGCAAAGATACTGGAGTGGTTTGCTGTCTCCTCTAACTCATTTTATAGATGAAGAAACTGAGGCAAACAGGATTAAGTGACTTGTCCAGGGTCACACAGTTAATGTGTGTCTAAGGTCAGATTTGAGCTCAGGAAGATGAGTCTTCCTGATTCTTTGCCTGGCACGCCATCCATTGCACCACACCTAGCTGTCTATGACAACTAAAGTTAATGTCGATACACATAGCAAACTGAGTCATATCATCTCGAAAGACAATGGAAGGCATTTGAACAAAATAGCCTGCAGAAGATTTGGCAAAAGTTACAACTTAGATCCACGTAAGAACATTTGCAGATGAAAGTAGAAAGACAACAAACAGAGGCTAGTAAAACAGGTCTGGTGACATGTATTATATGCTGCTTTTATTGATGACTGTATCATTTTAAAGTGGGGTTACACATGGATCTAGAAGGCAGAGATAGGAACAATGTATACAACTTATAAAAAAATCAGATTTTTGGTTTGATGTAAGGAAAAATTTTCCTAATGTGAAAACTTCCCAAAACAGAATGAGCTGCTGCATAAGGTAGTAAATTCCTTGTTAATGGAGGTCTTTAAACAGAGGCTAAATTAATACTTGTTGGGGATGTCATAGGGCAGCTAGGTGATGCAGTGGATAGAGTGCTGAGCCTGGAGTCAGGAAGACTCATCTTCCTGAGTTCAAATCTG
>NW_020954547.1:1510976-1514723 GCF_900497805.2 Vombatus ursinus | reverse complement strand
GGCAAACTCCAAATGGGGTTATAAAGAATCAGACATGACTGAAATGACTCAACAACAACAATATGCACTGGGCTCAGCGCTGGGGTTGCAAATATAAGAAAGTGAGTGCCCTCTCCCCAATGGAGCTTCCAGTCTAATGAGAGGAGATAGCGCATAAAAGGTTGGGGTAGGGGTAGGTGGCATAGTTTGGAAATAGTCAGGAAGTGGTGTGGAGGCTTGGTTCAGGGCAAGATAGAGTGAAAGTTCACTTAGCATAACCTAAGATTCCAGGTGCAGAGTCCAGGATCTGGTAGGAAAGGGATAAAGAAGATGGTTGGAGTGCAGGAAACATGGTCTGGAAATGGCCAACTAAATGGTACCATTTAAGAGCTTGTTATAATCTTGAGCAAGTTACTTTTTCTTCCTGGGTTAAATATTCTCAACTCTAAAATGAAGGGGTGTGTGTGTGTGTGTGTATGTGTGTGTGTGGGAGGGGCAAAAGTTAGATGGTCTCAAAGGGCCCTTTCTGCTCAAACATTCTGGGATTCTCTGCACAGAACCTATAAGATCCTGTTACGATTATTGTTTAATGATTAAAAAACTTTTAAACTTCGTTTAGAACTCCATCTAATTACATTAAGTGAACATGAACAGCAAGATGAATCAACTTTGTTGGGGGAGGGGGAATGTGGATAAACAGGTAGTTATCAATGAGGGTGAAATGAGAAGGGAATAGACTAGTTGTCATCTGCCAGACCTACTGATTCTGTTTTCTTTCCCTCTTAATTGCCTTACCCTCATGTCCAACCTTTCCCTCTCTAACTCTAATTTAGCCCATCCTCTCAAACAAATTTTCTGGAAATCATGCTGACATATACACAACTGGAATTTCTTTTTGTGTTCCTGTCCTCCAACAAGAACAGCAGGCTATACCTCTTCTAAATAGAACTCTCACCATTTCAGTCCTTGGCCACATAATATAAAAATAATCTACTACACTGTTATAATTCACTTGCACAGTGAGGACTATTGTTGGGGGTGAGGAGGGGGGGGTGTTGGAGGGATGGACTTTGAAACTAGGCCAAAATTAGAGTAATAACAGCAGACAATGATTTCGCCTATGCACTGTGCATTCCAAATAGCCATGCCTCTGACTGGCTTCCTTTTTGCTAGCCAAGGGAAATGTAACCCACCAAAGGTGGTTTACCTTTGTTCTGAGCCAACTGAGACTGAGCTAGCATTCAGTAATTACAGCCATACAGTTTCTAGGAGACTCCATCTCTAGCTCTGTTGTCTCATGTCCCCATTTGTAACACTGTTCATTATATTCAGCCTGCTGCCGGACTTGGGAGCTTTCAAAAGGCATTCTGGGGGCTATCTTGCTGTAGGACATGGATAATGAAATAGTTAGATGTGACTGGTATTATAATCGGCTCACCTAACCCTCATTTAGCTTGAAAAGTAGACTTAATAAAAGCAAGAGCGACTGGCACTTCATGTTTTTAATAAGGCGTCTCGGATGGTATTACCTGCTGTTTTTCATTTTGTATTGCTTTTCCTGGTTTTCCTTAGAGAGACGTGACAGAAGATAGGGGAGACCGTCTCTTAATCTTTGAGCATTTAAGAAGCGATTGCAGTAATCTACCAGATCGATCAATAACTCCTGACTAAGGGGGCCGATTGCCAAAGAACACATTGGTATTTAGAGAGCTGGCCTAATCCACCTGCTAACAAGTCCAGCCAGTCTCTGGCTAGAGAAGTCTCCATGGTGGGACCACGCTATCCTTATACGTGTCATTTGCTGTAGGTGATTATACACCTCTCCTTCTCTTTGCTGCTCTGATGGGCACAGGATGAATTTTAAATGGATTAGGGGAAAATAGATAAGACATTGTGCTTTGCTGGGCCACGGTATACAAACATGAAGTTGAGCTCTGAGATTACTCAAACCACATAAGATAAAGTATGGGGATCAAATGTGGAAAGGCCAGTCAATCAACAAGGATTTATCAAGCACCTAGAACACGTCAGGTATAGTGCTAGATGCGTGATACAAAGACATACAAAAATGAAGCCATCCCTGTCCTTTGGGAGTTTGCATTCTATTGAGGGAGGCCATATGTGCATATTAGAGAAGGAAATGGTGAACCACTCCATTATCTTTGCCAAGAATACCCCAAATGAGGTCACAAAGAGTTGGACATGACTAATTGACTAAACAACAACAAATATGTACATACCTTGGTTGACAAAAGGAAAAGGTAATTTTGGGGCTCAGAGCATATTGCGACATCAGGAAAGAGCTCATATAGAAGATGGCACTTGAGCATACCTAAACTATGAAAAATTACACTGAAAATTAAAAAAAATAAATATGAATAGAGTGTAAAAATCTTCCAAGGTGAAGTTGCTTGCCTCAGAATTCTGATCAGTGCAATAGCTAATCTTGCCTCCAGAGGACTGATGGAGGTGAATCATCCCTGCATCTCACCAGAGAGGTGGTGCACCATAGGTTCAGAGTGAGGCACACATTGTCAGACATGGCCAATGTGTTGGTTTATTTTGCTTAACTGTAGTACTACTACAAGGGAAAAGCCTATTAAAGAGGGGATGCCATTTAGGAAGTGATAGTTACATAATGAAAAAAAAACCTTTAATACCACAAACAAAGATATGACTGCTTGATGCTAAAAAGTACAGGTATTTTGGTTTTGTACATTCCTGGTCATAGCAGGCTGTTGTTAATTACTCTTTTCTTGGAAATGGCAGCTTCAGAAATTCAATTGCAAAGAACAATGGAGAGAGGACAGTACTGGTTTGGTCCCAATATGCCATAGGCAATTTGATGAAGCACTAAATATGGGGACAGATGACCTGGATTCTAGCCCTATCTGCTACTAATTGGGTGTGCAATTTAGGCAATTCAATTCAATGAGCACTTACTAAGCACCTACTATGTGTAAGACATTGTGCTAGGTGCTAGGAAACAGAGGCAACAATGAAACGATCTATTCTTTCAAGGAGGCTTATGTCGTAGTGGAAGCCTGCTTTCTGGGCCTCAGTTTCCTTATCTGTAAAATGAGTGGACTAGCTAATCTCTAAGGTGCCTTTTAGGTCTTAGTCTCATAATCTTATTACATAGTTATTTTGACTTTGGACAAGTAGTTTAGTTTTCTCATCTATAACATGGGAGGATTGGAGTAGATGAAGTCTGAAGTCTTTTAGCTACTGTGACCCTATGGCTCTAGGTGCTGAAGCAAAGGTGGGTAGATTATTCTGGCGCTAATGATTCCTTCCTCGCTCATGATCAGAAACCAGGAAAAACCCAGTTTTGCATGTGCTTAGCAATAATAATAGCTAACATTTATATAGTGCCTACTATATGCCAGGCACCGTGCTAAGTACTTTATGATTATTATCTTGTTTGATCCTTCCAACAACTGTGAGAGGTAGGTACCATTATTATTCCCATTTTTTTTTCAGCTGAGAAAGCTGAGATACAGGTTAAGTGACTTGCCCAGGATCACACAGCTAGTAAGTATCTGAGGCTGTATTTGAACTCAGTTCTAGCACAGTTTTTATCCAAGTAATGAAAAGGAACAAACTCCAAATATAGGAATCAGGGGTCCCTGAACAAGTGTTAAGCATCTACCATGAATAACAGCCACGTTGGGCGATGACTTAACGTTGATAGACTTAGCCCTTCCCAGCAGTGCAAGGATCTAAGACATCTCCAAAGGTCTCATGATGGAAAATGCTATCCACATC
>NW_020954547.1:1469588-1510840 GCF_900497805.2 Vombatus ursinus | reverse complement strand
GTATCTACCATGGGGGGCAGGGTTGTGTGTTGGAAAATGGGTTCCATTTGACCTTAAAAGAGCCAGCTCTGACAATGACTAGCTGTGTGGCTTTGGGCAAGCCATATAATCTCTGATTCCCCTTTCCAATGGAGATGAGTACTTAACAATTCTTGCCTCACAGTATTTGAAGAAAGCCCTTTCTAAGCTCTAATGTACTATGTAAATGTGATAAATTATTATTGTTATGATTTGGGATTACTAAGCTGAAAGTGCTAAGCAAGTCTCCATGGGTGTACCTTTAAAATTCTTATGCCAGTCCTTCCATGATTTGGGGTGTGATGAATTGGTATAAAGTGGAAAATTGGGCATTGGCCATGCCCCTGTGTCACAGCTATGGTGTGTCTTCAGCTCCCTCCTTTGAAATATTTTTGCTTTGTCTAAGAATAAAACCCAACATGCTTCAAATCACTCTCTATTCACCCATAAGTGGGCTCCTCCTGTTGGCTAGGTCAACTACTCAGTGACCAACAGACACCACTGTCTTCATGTACAAGGCAAAGTGACATTTCTTGGAAAATGAGCCTCCTGAGCACATCAAGCCAGCAGGCAGATCTTAGAGGTTGTCTTGTCTCTGAATCAGCTGAATCATGCTGAGAAAAGCCATCCTTAGACTAAAACAGGGTTCTTAACTGGGGCTCCATCAACTTGGGTGGGAAAAATCACATCTTTGTTTTCACTTACTTCAAACTAAAATTTAACTTTCCCTCCTATTATAAATTAAAAAAAAATAGCACACACAACACTCAATGGAAGAAACATCCATAAGATTCACTAGATGCCAAAGAGATTCATGACATAAGAAAAGGTCATTGGGCATTTTAGTTCTGGGGCTAAAACATGAAAAAAAAACCTATTCTAGCACAGGTGACATTTTTGTTTCTGCACTTATCATCAGAAAGAGCTGATTCTCTAGTAGCAGTCACCTTTTGCTCACCTCTGTATAGTGCTGTATAAACCAGTGCCTCATATGGTATTGGCCCTCAATAACGAGTTATTGATCAAACTTGATTTTCTTTCACCTCATTCTATATTCAGTCAGCTCAATTCAACCTAATACACATTTTTGGTCTGCCAACCATGTGCAATGCTGATACTATTCTTCCCCAAATAGATAGATGAAATAATTAGGTCTTTATTTTTCTCTTCTTAAGGATGTCACCTAAATTTCACACAATGCCTCATTGAGGAAGACTACTGTGAATTTTTTATTTTTCACTTACTTTTCAATTAACAAGAATTTGTCTTTTCTTCTTCCCAAGGCTCCCTTCTCTATTTAAGAAAAAAGAAAAAAAACTAAACCAAACCATTGTAACAAATATGAATAGTTAGGCAAAATAAATCCCTACATTGTCCATGTCCAAAAATGTGTCTCATTCTGTATCTTAAATCCATCATCTCCCTGTTAGAAGGTGGCTATCATGAATTGTTAACAATGGTCGTATTTATATAAATTGAACAGCCCAACCTCACAACATAAGTTTCTACAGGAAGGGTCAAGTTGTATGCATTTCCTATTATTGCTTTTTTATGGTCCTCAGTTAGGAACCAACCTCATTTTTGTTTCTTAGATTCGGGAATCTCCCTTCTATTGAACTATATTTTTCTTACACATTAAGCCTATTCATTGACTTTTGTTCTGATGATATGGAGTCTATTAAAATGAATTTTCAAAACCCATCATTGAATACCCTGACCAATGGAACTTGCCCATCAAATATAGAAGCTGCTCCAACCTCCTAATCCTATAAACTGCCATGTAGATAAGTACACAAACACTATCTGTAAAGGCAAAGGAGATATCAGGGTTTGTTGGTGGTTCATTGGTCCCAAGTCATATTAGATCCTTTCAAGACTCACAGGAAGGTTCTCAGCAAAGGCATAGAGTGGGACCATTGGAAGCAGTCTCATTGAATCCTGGATTTTTGGAAATATTTATTCTGTTTTGCCTGGTAGCTGGTTCTGCCCATCTTTCCTATCTATATGTGTTTGTCCTGCTTGTAGAATCTGCATGTATCTTGTATATCCTCCAGAGAGTGAGAACTCCTTATTGGGAAGACATTTATTTGAATCTTTATGTGAAGGAGTGAGGAGAAGGTAGGAGGAAGTACCAGAAGGAGTCTAACTAGGATCAATAAGTGAGGAGATAACTGTAATGTTAACAGTGCATTCATTAGCATTGTATTGGCTTTTAGGTGGGTTTGATATGCCTGAAGCCTCCGGTGTTTATTATTTGAAAGCAAGCTTCAGCCCCATTAAGAGATACATAATATTCAGAATGAGGGAAGAGCAAATCCCATTGTACTTCTCATTGTCAAGCCATATTCAAAGTTTTGTGTTTAGTTCTGGGTCCACATGTCATAAAGAGCATAGGAAAATTGACCATAACTAGAAGCTTAGAGTTGGAGGGGAGCTTGGACATCATTTGGTTCAACTTCCTACTTGATTCAGGGATTCTCATCTCCCTAGAAGATGCAATTTAAATACAAATAGTTATTTGCCCTCTCTACCTACTCCTGAAGATACTCCTTCTGGTCAGTCAGTCAATATACATTTATTAATCACTCACTGTATGTCTGGTGCTAAATGCTAGAGATACAATGAAAAATAGTCCCCCCCTTCTTGTATTTTAATGTAGAAGACAACATATAAATAATGAGGCACATGTAAGATATTTACAGATTAGATGGAAGGTAATCTCAGTGGCAAAGGCACCAACAGGTGAGGGGACCAGAAAGTATCTTTTGATGAAGGTAGGATTGTGATCTGAGCCTTGAAGGAAAACCAAGAGGTGGAGGAAAAGAAGTAGAACATGGCAGGCATGAATGACAGACAGCACCAGTAGCCCAGAGATGGGAGATTGGAGTGTTTTTTTAAATGATATTTTATTTTTTCAATTACATGTAAAGACAATTTTTAACATTCCTTGTTTTTGTTTGTTAGGCAATTGGGGTTAAGTGACTTGCCCAGAATCACACAGCTAGTAAGTGTTATGGGTCTGAGGTCAGATCTGAACTGAGATCCTCTCACTCCAGGGCCAGTGCTCTATCCACTACAATACCTAACTGTCCCCTTAACATTCATTTTTATAAGATTTTGAGTTCCAAATTTTCTCCCTCCCTTTCCTCCTCCCTCCCTAAAATGGTAAGCAATTTGATATAGGTTATATATGTGAAAACATGTAAAACATATTTCTATATTGTGAAAGAAGAAACAGAACAAAAGAAAAAGAACTACAAAAAAAATAAAGTGAAAATAGTATTCTTCAATCTGCATTCAGACTCCATCAGTTCTTTCTCTGGATACGGCTAGCATTTTTTATCATGAGTCTTTTGGAATTGTCTTGGATCATTTTATTGCCGAGAAGAGCTAAGTCAATCATAGTTTATCATTGTACAATGTTGCTGTTACTGTGTACAATGTTCTCTTGGTTCTGCTCACTTCACTCAGCATCAGTTCATGTAAGTCTTTCCAAGTTTTTCTGAAGTCCACCTGTCTATCATTTCTCATAGCACAATAGTATTCCATTACATTCATATGCCACAACTTGTTCAGCCATTCCTCAATTGATGGGCATCCCCTCAATTTGAGATGGAATATTCTGTACAAGGAACAGCATAAAGGAAAAGCAAATAGGCCAGTATAGCTACATTATAGAGTATGAAGGGAAGTAGACAATACATATCCAGAAAAGAGGCAGCTTGTCCAGAGCTTTCAATGCCAAATGGGGGACTTTACATTTGATCCCATGAGTAATCGGAGACCATGGGGAGTTACCGTGTCAGGAGAGTGAGGTGGTCAAACCTCCTTTGCTTTAGGAAAATGACTCTGGTGGCCTAGTGGAGGATGGATTGATGTGGGGAAAGATTTGAGGCAGGGATAGAGGCTATTGCAATAGTCCTGGTGAGATGTGATGAGGACCTGAGCTAGGATGGTGGCTGTATGAATGAAGAGAAAGAGGTATGTACAAGAGATGTTGTGAAGGTAGAAACAACAAGATTATCTGACAGACTAGATAGGTGAATGAAAGTGAGTGAGTAGAGGATGACAATGAGGATGGTAGAAACCTAGATGGTAATTTTTGTTGTTGAGTCATTTCAGTCGTGTTTGACTCTTTATGACACTATTTGGAGTATTCTGGGCAAATATACTGGAGTGGTTTGCTATTTCCTTCTCTAGCTCATTTTATAGATGAGGAAACTGAGGCAAACAGGATCAGGTGACTTACCCAAGGTCATTTAGTAAGTGTCTGGGACCAGATTTGAGCTAAAGAAGAGGAGTCTTCCTGACTCCAGGCCTGGCACTCTATCCATTTTACCACTTAGCTGCCTCTAGATAGTAATAGGGGAGTCCATAAGAGGGGAGGGTTTGAGGGAAAGATAATGGACACGTTTAGCTTGAGATGCCTATGGGACATCTCATTTGAAATATTCAAAAGAGAGTTGATGATCCAGAACTTTAGCTCAGGAGAGAGGCACCAGGACTGTTATTATATATTATTTTACATTTTAAAATATATTACATATAACATATGTATTGCATATATTTCATAATATATTGCATATATTTCATTTATTGTTGTTTGGTCGTTTCAATCATGTCTGACTCTTTGTGACCCCCATTTGGATTTTTCTTGGCAAAGATGATAATGGTTTGCCATTTCCTTATCTAGCTCAGTTTACAGATGAGGAACTAAGGCAAACAGGATTACCCAGGGTCACTAGTGTCTGAAGTCAGATTTAACCTTGGGAAGATGGGTCTTGCTAACTCCAGGCCTGGCACGCTGTCCATTATGCCACTTAGCTGCCCATATATTTCATAGTTATATACATATGAGTATGTATACCTGGAAATCATCTGCATGGAGGTGATACTATGATAAGTGGGTATAACATGGATGAAAAGCAGCAAGGAGAATGACCCTTTATTTGCTGGAGCCTTAGTTCCCTTAATTGTAAAATAAAAATTTGAACTTTATGTTATTTAAACATCTCCTGCACCTCTATCCAGCTTTAAAATTCCATGACTTTGACTCTTTGGATGTTACTAGCCTGATTCAGCTGCCTTCTCACCCCAGAATATCCCTCCACAATGTTGGTCTCCTTTTTCATTGGTAGAGCTCCTTTTAGAGGCTCCATTTTGGGGACAGGCCAACACTAGCCATACTTCATGCCTCCCAGTCCTATTTCTGTCTTTCCAGACATTGCCACCATGCCCCAGTATGGGTACATTCTTTCCTTCCTCTTTCAGTTATCTCCCTCCATTAGAGTGTAAGCTCACTGAGAGCAGGGACTGGTTTCTTTTTGTACTTGTATTTGTATCATCAGCACTTAGCACAGTGCCTGGCACATTGTAAGCTTTTAATAAATGCTTGTTGCCTCCCTGCCTGCTTTAATTATATGCAAAGACTCCAATTTGCTTGCCTTTAGGTCATTGTCACGTCTTTTTATGCTTTAGCTTTAGACAAGGAAACATTTAGTAAGAGATTGTGATTTCTTAGAAAGTGGGAGCATGTTTATGACCCGTCAATATTTCAAGGATCTGTCATTTTGTAAGTATAAGCTCTCCTTCCACTGGTGTAGACTTCAGTTTCTCTCCATTTTAGTTTTGGTCATCAGGAATTTCTGTGGCCAAAACATTAATTACCTGCCAACATTGTGGTTTTGAGACTCTCTGAGGGTCTTGGTTCTTGGCTGGTTCTTGGATGAGAGGCATATAGGTAGTTCCCAGCCATTACTTGAAGTCTTTCCATATCAAGGATTTGTGTTCCACTGGCATAGCTTTCAAGAACTTGGGATCATTTGTATACCATGATATGGTATCAGAGAAGGATTTTAGTGGAGAACATGGAATTCTTGAGTCCTGCATTTTTAGAATATTTTATAAGATCAGTGGGTTGAAATCATCCTGAAAGATCTAGCCAGGACTGATATCCCTGAAAATAAAACCTTTCCAGAATCCTACAAAATCAAATTTTGAAAGAATCACAGGGGCCTTATTGTCTAATGATCTTACCTACCTACCTTAATAATAATTGTCTCTTGTCTAGTCTTTGCTTGAAGACCTCTAGTTGGGAGAACACATTGCTTCCTCATTCTATGATGAGACATCTCTGCTTATGAGGAAGTTTCCCCAATTTGATTTTTTTGGGGAGGCAATTGGGGTTAAGTGACTTGCCCAGGGTCACACAGCTAGTAAGTGTCTGAGGTCGGATTTGAAGTCTGGCCCTCCTGACTTCAGGGCTGGTGCTCTATCTACTGTGCCATCTAGGTCTCCCAGCCCCAATTTGATTTTAAATGCTTCTATGATATTTCTAAATGATGTCACTAAGATGACTGTAGAATTGGCATACTCAGTGCTTGGCCTGGGACTACTGGTGTCCCTCCCCTTCAACTAGTGGCTTTGGGAAGGTGTCACTGTCAGCCTGTGATAGCTGAAGGTTTTATGATATAATGTAAGTGGGGCTGCTAGGTGGCACCGTGGATAGACCACTGGTCTTGGAGTCAGGAGGACTTGAGTTCAATTCTGGCCTCAGACACATGATACTCACTAGCTGTGTGACCCTGGGCAAGTCACTTAACCCCAATTGCCTCCCCCCAAAAAAGTAAGCTCCCTGGAGGAAAGGAATTTTATTTTTGTCCTTGTATCCTCAGTCCTTAGCACAATGTCTGGCACATAGGCCTATTTTAACCATTTCCTCCATTTAGTTAGTTACCCCAGAACATACTGCCTGAACTTTCAAACACTTTCTCCAATGAAAAATTCAATTTCAAGGCAATTCCAGGTTGGTTTCTGCTAAATAGGTGAGATCTTTAACTTCCCTGCAAAGATGTTGAGGCATTTTGAAATATAACTCTTGTTTTCCTTTCTCATTATTTCTGAGTTCACTGAAAAAATTATCTTATTAAAATATTGCTCTCAAATATTGTTCTGAGCCAATTAAAATGGAGGCTGGCATGACTTGTGGTGATGAAGCTAATTGCTAGCCAGGCACTAAGGCTTTCAAAGATTTTTTCCCTCTGCTCCTCAGACTAAGCTGGCAGCCTCATTATCACACTGGCCACTGATCGGTCATCACCAGCATTAGATTAGGTTATTGATGAACATTTGACAGTCTGGGAGGTGGTTGAGATGGTCCTCAAATGTTTTGTTTTCCACTCAGTCAACATGGGCTGGAAGGTAATTGCGACATATTTCAAATCTTAGCATCCAGGAAAATGACTCAACCTGTTATATAATACTCAGTCCCTAGGCTGGACATGAGTGTAGACAAATTCCTTTCCATTTACAGCTTTTTATGAGGTCTTAGGGATATCTATGTATTCCTATGTTTGTCCAAAATTTCAGCCCAAATTTTTCACTTTAATGAGATGCCTAGTTGAGTTCCAAACTACTCCTTTATGCTGACACTCCGCATGGAGCAACATGTCACCATGTCATGCACATGCTAGATTTATAAAACTATGAAACCAGCATGGCCTAGAGCCTCTCCAAATGGGCATGCAATGAGTATTATGCACGGGGAGGTGGAACCTATTTGCTTGTGCATCTGCCATCTTTTACTGACCTTGTTTGGAGTACGGAGTCGCTGCAGGCTCCCTGAAATTGATGTCCTGTGACGCGTTCTCAGTTCAGTGGGCAAACAGCCAAATTCACTGGGAGTTCTCTCTCTCTATTCTTTCTGGCCCATTTGCACAGTTGATAATAGTTACTGTTTTTTTCCTAGACTGTGTTACTGACTGAATATTCTTATTTTTTATTTGTGTTCTTTCGCCTGTTTAAGAAAGATAGTCCGTTTTAAGGGGAAAAAAGTATGTGTGATGGGAAGAAAATGTTAATAATCACAATAAATGTGAAGTAGTAAAAATGACAACTTGAGATTTGTTTAGCACTTTAAAGTTTTCAGAGTGCTTTGTGCTATCTCACTGTAGCCTCAAAACAACACTGTGACAAAGGCAGTATGGATATTAATTTTATTTTTCTCCTTCATATTTTATAGGTGAGGAAATTAAGGTGCAGAGGGGGTGGTTTGCTTTCCATGATCACATAGCTAATGAATGTGTCAGAGGTCATATGGAACTTAGAGAACGCCAGCATTGGAAGGGCACCAAGATCCCATTTTGTCCCTCATGTCCTTGAATACAAATCCCCTCTCCAGCTGGGGTCATCTAACTTTTGCATGTAAATGAGGGTGACTCTAAATTCTGCAACAATGTACTATGCTATTGAATCTTCTTAATTCTTTTGGTGGTTTTTACTTGCTGAAAGAAAAGAGCTACAATCTGCTTTCTATAGTTTCTCATCATTTCTCCAAGTTCTGGGGCCAAGCAGAATGAGTGAACGAGTTAATGAATAAACTATGTCACACCTCTTTTCTTTGCTGCCGTGGCAGCTCCCCCCTTTCACCTAAGAGTTCTGTTCAGGAAACAGTTCTGTTTGTCTTTTTTTTTGTTGTTGTTGTAACTACTACTCATGATTACTTCTAGAATCAAGCTTAGTCCATTTAAAGCTCTTCCTACTTTTCTAGTTCTCTTATACTTTTCAGCATACATTCTGTGATACAGCTCCACTGGTGTCTTTTCTCTTCTTCATTTGTAATACCCCATCTTCAGTCTCCATGCCTTTGCACTGGCAGTCCCCCAGGCCTAGAATGCCCTCCCTCCTTACTTCTACCTCTTGGCTCTCTTTGCTTTCTTTAGGACTCAACTTTTAAGTGCATGGTATTTCATGGTTCCCACTGCTACTGGCACCTTCGCCTCTGAGATGACCTTCTATATACTCTGTAAATATCTTGTATATATCTAGTTCTATACACCCTGTCTCTGTCATTCAAATGTGAGCTTCTTGAAGGCAGGGACTTTTTTGCCTTTCTTTGTATCCCTAGCATTTAGCACAGTGTTGGCACACAGTAGATGCTTAATAAATGATTATTGATGGACTGACTGACTGAAACTTTTCTTAATTCCAGGGACACTCATCCTCATGCTCACTCACACTGCATTTGTTTTTTTCAACAAGCATTTTAAGTACATACTATCTTTTAGACACTGCAGACATAGGTGATATAAAGACCCAAATCAAAATAGTTTTTGCCCTTGAGGGGTTTGTATTCTATTGGGGTAAACAACATATACATGTGCAACTAAAAAGAAAATATATATGCACACAAAGTAGGTGTAACTGTTGACTCAGCTTCCTCCCAAACTGACCCTTCCCATTCCCTCCTGTCCTCAGCTCTGTAATTTCAGACAGAAGGCTGATTTAAGAAGTCAGCTTTTTTTTTCTTTTTGACTCATTTGAAGTTTATTCCAGAAAAATCACCAAATAGAACTCATCTAGATTTTCACAAATGTAGATAAATTAGTTTCTTAGCTCCCATGCAGGCATTCAATGAAGCAGGTGTGTATGGACACAGGACAGTCTATTTCACCCAAAGAAAATTCAGAGGATGAAAAGAATTAACAGGAATCCAGAAACCAGACAGATAATCTCATAAGCATTTCATGCAGAAAGGAGGCCAAAGATACAGCCTTTCCATCTTTAGGGGATTGTGGGAAGTACCAACACACTGGGATTTCCAGTGGGAATCTCTTAACTTGAAGACTCAATCAGGTGACTCTTCTATTCCTTACTATCTCTTAGACTTCTGGAATAAAGCTAAATAATGGTTTTTTATTTTCCTAAATGTGTTCTTATTTGAAATAGAATAAAAGTGGTACATGTGTTTTTAGGTGTTACCTGCTATTTCTTAGGCTATGTCACTGTAATAGCCTTCTGGCTAGTATCCCTATTACCAGCCTTTCCCTGTTCTAATTTATCTAGCATATTGCTGCTGGACCAGATACCTTAAACTCCATTGTTATCTCATTGCTTCAGATTAAGAACCAGAGTAACTTTCCAATTGTCTGTAATATCAAATCCAAAAACCTCTGTTTGGCCTTCCAAGTCTTCCTGCCTGTAGTCTTCCCAAAAGCCCATTCTACCAATCAAACTGTTAGTTCTTTGTTCCAATCAAGCAAATTTGTTTGTTATACCTCATATATGCTTGCTCATTCCCATCTTGCTGAGCTTACAATGAGTGGGAATAATAAAAAGGTTATGTGATAAATGAGTTTTAGATTTGCTCATTTCATTCCAATAGATCCTCCTGTGTTCTGAAATTCCCAAATCTACTCATCTGCCTACATCCCTCACCCTTTCAAAACTCAGCTCAAAAGCTGTGCCTGTGGTTAACCTCAGCTTTCCCTGCTTGCCCTGTTCAGCAATCACTTCTCTGAAATTGTGTTAACACAATTTGAAGGTTTATCATTTTGCTTATCATTGGGTGAGTGTGACTAGGACTTTTCCATAAGTGTACGTGACTTTAAGTTCCTCAAAAGCAAGAATCTACTTTTCTATTTCTTTTGTACCTCTTGACAGGATCTAGTTCAGAAATTTGAATTTAAGGAATTATTAATAATTCTTCAAATTTATTGATATCTTTTGTTTTTATATAACCTCAGTTTCCAAATAAATCCTTCCATTATAAAAAAAAAGTAAACAGGAAAGAAAAAAAGCAGCAAAAGTAGCCACCAAAAATAAACAATGAATCTGACAGTACATGAAATGTTCCCTAATGTTCTATCCCAAAAAGAAGGGATAGAAAAGGGGTTTTCCTTCCACAATCTTCCAACATTGGCCTTTTCCATCTTTTTTCATCTTTGCCAATTTTCTAGATGTGGTATGAAACCTTAAAGTTGTTTTGATTTACTTTTATTGTTAGTGACTTTGAGCAAATTGTCAGCTGATTGCTGATTACTTGTATTTCTGAGAACTGTTTGCTTATATCTTTTGATCACTTAATTGGAAAATGGCTATGGGTCATATATGTTTGTGTGAGATTCCTATGTATTTACAGGAAAAATAAAAAAGGTGGTGCAATGGATAGAGTGCTGCATTTGGAGCCAGGAAAATCTGAATTCAAATTTAGCTTCAGATTCTTACTAGTTAGGTGACCCTAGGCAAGTCATCTAACCTCTGTCTGCCTTTGTTTCCTTTTTTGAAAAAATAGGAATAATAATAGCACCTATCTTCCAGGGTTGTTGTTGAAGACATAATGAGATAATTTTTGTAAAGTGCTTTGCAAACCTTGAAGTGCTATATAAATGCTAGTCATTGATACTGTTGCTTTTATTATTACATCTTAAATATTAGACTCTTAATACAGCTATTTGCTAAAAAGATTTTTTTAAATTTTTAAAATTTTTTTTAAAAAAAGATTTGTTTTTAGTTGATATCTTCCTTACTTATCCAAGTTGCATTGCCTTGGTTTGTATAAAAGCTTCTCAGTTTCGTGAAACTGAAATGATCTATTTTATCTTTTGTGACCACCTCTATACCTCATTTGATTAAAAAATTCTTTCTCTTGTCATAACTCAGAAAGGTATCTGATCTAATTTTTTTTCTATTTTATGGTGTGACTTTTAATATTCAGGTCACATATACATTTTGAGCTCATTATGACATATGTTGTAAGATGTTGTTCTAAACCTAATTTCTGCCCAACAGCCCAAGTACAACCAATCTTTGTCAAATAGGAGCCTTTCCCCAAGTCATTTTTGTTTCTAGTTTATTGCATATTAAATTATTGTGTTCATTTCCCCCTGATTCTTCTTTATCTAATCTGTTTTACTAGCCTACTTTCCTATTTTTTAAACAATACCAAATAGTTTTGAAGAATATATGTTTTTGACCAACTGAGGTTGACTAGGGTAGATGTGCCAACTCCATATTTGTTGACTTGATTTTGAATATCTTATCTTCTACCTCTTCACTCCAATTCAAATTTTGGTCTCTATTTGATTTGATTATTTCTTATAGCCTCTTAATTGGCCTGCTTGTATTGTGCCTTTACCCACTCCAATCTGTCCTTCACATGGCCGACAAGTTGATGATCCTAAATTATGGGTCTTACCATATCTGTCACTCTCCTGATTAGAAAGTTTCAGTGGTTCCCTATTGCCTCCAGGAAAAAAAATATAAGAGCCTCTTTTTGGCACTTAATGTACTCCCCAAATTGGCTTTCACCTATCTTTTTTTCTTTTTCTTTTTTTTGGTGAGGCAATTGGGGTTAAGTGACTTGCCCAGGGTCACACAGCTAGTAGGTGTCAAGTGTCTGAGGTGGGATTTGAACTCAGGTCCTCCTGACTTGAAGGCCAGAGCTCTATCCACTGTGCCACCTAGCTGTCCCCATTCCACCTATCTTTTTTGGCTGCTATATTATTGCCCTTCCCACAGTCTACTTTTAACTGAATTGTTCTACTTCTTTTTCTCACAACCAATATTCCATATCCTATCTCCATGACTTTGTACATGTTGTCCCCTATGCCTGGAATCCTCTTCCTACTTACTACTACCTCTTTGGATCTCTAGATCCCTTAAGGTTCATGTTAACTCCTTTAAGAGAGTCTGATTCCTCCATTTGCTAGTGTAAGTTCTCTTATATTTAATTCATATGCATTTTAATGTATTTTATTATCTGTATATGTGTTATGGCCCATAGTAGACTGTAAGCTCCTTGAGGCAGGGATGATATAATTTTTGTTATTTTTTTTTCACCTACAGTGTTAAGCATGCTGTACATCTTACTATTTGCTTGCTGCATTGAATGATTGTTCAAATAGAGCAAAAAAAACTCTGGTGCTGTAAAAGCAAAAAAGCGTATGAGACTCAAATTTCAAAGTGTAGAGGGGTTGGAACCCCCATATGAAGCACTTTTACACTTTCTCAACCTGGCAGTGAAATAGAAACAACAAATAACTCACTAAGAGTGTAGATGAACTTGATATTGGAAATCCAATTTAAAAGCAAGAAATCTTCTCCACTGGGAATAATTGATGAAATGGCCCTATCTCAATGTTTTGGTGGCCTTTTACAACAACATTAAATTAGATAACTAGCAGAAGCATTTTGAAGAGATGGAAACTATCTGATACCCAAAGAAAAGAAAATAGAAACAGATAAAAACATCCAAATTCTGAAAGCCATTCTGTGAGGTTTCTGAAGTTCCAGATGGAATACTTCCAGAGGCAGAGAGTTATTTATTGTGGGCCTTCCATAGGATAAGAGTTTTACCATGGCTCAAGAAGAACAAGAACAGAAGTCATGGTTCCATATGTTCTTGTACATCAAGGGTAGCAAGAGTGCCCAGGATGGTGCTGTGCCCACCAGTATTCCATAAATAAGAACCTGTGAATATTAGAGAGTAAGTATTGGGAGTCTATTTCATCCTAATTAGCCTAGACACTTGGCTCTTGCTCTCCTCAAGATATTTGGTGTTTGTCCAGTTTCAGGATTAGATCAAGTAAACATTTAGCTGTAAATGGGAAAGCACATGGCAGCTGGAATGCCATTTCTATCCTTTAATTAGATACTTAAGGGCCTTGGATTATAAAGGACCTCATAGCCCACCCAGAGTAGTGTCTGAGCTGCTTTCAAGATGCATTTTCTGTACTTCGTTCTATATTGCTCATCATGTCTGACTGCTGAGGGAGAAAAGGTCTCAGTGACAAAGTTTTGTATTGGATGTTTTTAATATTTTTTTTAAAAAATCAATGAATTATGGGTGGTTTCCTTCTTGTTCACTTTTAGTCCTCGAACAACCAAGGAGCATTTATTAAGTGCCTAATATATGCTATTTACTGTGCTATGTGCTAGGAACATAAAGAAAAAAAAGAAACAATCCCTATCCATAAGACTCTTGCATGTTATAGGGGACATAACATTTACACATATAAATTTATAAAGATGATAAGTAAAAGGCAATTTTTGGGGGGCAGGGAGAGTGAGAGAAGTTCTAGGAACAGGGGTCAGACAATGTAAGTACCTCCTTGTCAGGCACTAACTTTGTGTCAATGGGACTACGTGTCAGGTGCTGTGTCAAGTGCTGAGGACATAAAAAGAGACAAAAGGCAGTCGTTGCCTTCAATGATCTTATAATCTGATCAGAGAGACAACAAAGAAATATGTACAAACAAGATAGTGCAAGATAAACAGGAAATATTTAAGAGAAGAGAGGCACTAGAATTAAGGTTTTGTGAAAGGCTCCCACTAGAAGGTAATATTTTAGTTGAGATTCAGGGTAGGCGGTAGATGGAGGTGAGGAGGGAGAGTATTTCAAGGCATGGGGGGCAGCCAGAGAAAATGCCAGTTCATGGAATAGCAACGAGGCCAGTGTCACTGGATCAGTGTGTATGGCATGGATTAATGCATAAGAAGACTGGATAGGTAGGAGGGGGCTGGGTTATGAAGGGCTTTGAATACCAAACAGAAGATTTTGTATTTGATCCCGGAGGTGATAGGGAGCCACTGGAGTTTATTGAGTAGGGGGGAGTGACATGGTCAGATCTGAACCTTAGGAAAATCACTCTAGTGGCTGAATGGAGAATGGATTGGAGTGGGGAGAGACTTGAGGCAGGCAGATCCACCGGCAGGCTATGGCACAAGCCCAGGTGTACTAGAATGGTGGCAGTGTCAGAGTAGAGAGGGGGTCATATTTGAGAGATGTTGCAAAGGTGAAATCAACAGGCGTTGGTCTTGATGACGAGGGGTGAAAGATAGTGAGGATGACTTATAGATTGTGAGTCTGAGGGGCTGGGAGGATGATATTGCCCTCCATGGTAAAAAGGAAGTCGAGAAGGAGAGATGATTTAGGAGGTGATCAAGAAAGGCCTTCTGGAGGCAATAGCACTGGAGTTGAGCTTTGAAGGAAACCAGACTTTCCAAGAGGCAGAGGTGAGGACATGACTGTAGCAAGTACCGCTGAAATGGAAGGGAGACAAAACGTGATGAATGCCCTCAGTTCTAGTTAAGTGTGTGTTTCACATAACCTGCTTCCTATAAGAACTCCTTCCCCTTCCTACCTTGTTTCTTATCAGCAAAAAAGTCCCAAATCAACTTTAAATTTATACATAAAAAAATTCAAGCTTCAGCTCTGAGATCCATTTAAACTATGACCTCCAGACTAGGTGACTGCTCCCTCACACATTTCCCTCCTGTCAAACTGGCCAACTTGACCTTCTCCATCCCCAACATGGCCATTCTTGACCTTCTTGTCTTTGCACAGATTGTCAGTCTCCCATGCCTGTAATGTTCTGCTTTCTTATATCCCCTTCTTAGAACCCCCAGATCCTTTTAAGGCTTAGCTCCAGTGACACCTCATAGAGGAGGCCTTAGGTTCCCTTTTGGAAATTACTTTGGATTTATTTCATGTGTATTTCACATTTATTCCTTTGGGAAAAATGATCTCCTTCAGGTCAAAGGCTGTTCCATTTTTGTCTTCACATCTCTATCACCTAGCACAGTGCCTGGTACATAGTAGGTGCTTAATACATGCTTATTAAATTGAATTGAACTGAATTCAATCCCCCAAGCACATATTTTTAGAAATCCATACTTGGCCCATCTATAAAGCAACAGGAAATAAAGTGGCAAGTGGCTATATCAGAATCAGCTCTAGAGATGAACACTTCTCTCTGGTCTCAGAGGGCTTGGTTTGTCACTACTTTTCAGGACTTTAAATAACATCTGAAAAATGGCACAAGACTTATTTCTCTGTCTTTTATTACTTATTAGTGCACTGTTTGATTGGGGAACAGTATACTAATAGTGTTGACTGAAGGTACCATGCCACCTGAGGAGCCATGATTGCCTCAGACAGAAACAATGGTTTTCTTTCCTTAGCCTTGTTTTTTGTTATTTTTTCTTCTTTTTAAAAGTAGGGAGATTTATCTTATTTACACATCTGGGAAGAAACAAACCAAAGAAAATCATTACTAATGCCCTTGCTGTTAAGTTAGACATTTAAACTTTCCTGTAAAGCTGCTCATCCCACCAGAGAAAGGAGGGTTATTGCTAGATGTGTACAATGTGTCTTTCCCTTGGGTGTGTTTTTAACTCAAACTTTCTGCCTCTTCTGTTAGAAGGCATTTCCTGGGAAATGGGAATAGAGAAGTAGATAATGGGGGGTGGGGACTGTAGAAATGGAAAAATACAACTATCATCTTCCTCAACCACTGTGTGTGTTTGTGTGTGTGTGTGTGTGTGTGTGTGTGTGTAATATTTGTATATACAGACTCTTATGAAAGCCTATACTGATTTGCAGAACTCTGTGGAAAAGAACATGGAAGATCTTGGAAGCGAGGCTTGGAAAAGCCCCAAGAAAAGTAAATATGAGGCCAGTAAATCTTACGTCAAGGAAAGTCAAACAAAGAAAAGGGTTTGAAAGATGCTTTGTAAGCATGTAGACTCAATGATCATGGAAGGCCATCACGACTTCTTCAAGATCACATCATGGCAGAATAATCTCATGGCTATTGTTGATAGGGTTATCACTGGCAGATCAGAGGAATGTTGGGGTCCTAGAATATCTTACTTTTAGCAGAGAGCATTTGACAAAGGCCTTCCATTGTGTTGTGGAAAAGTGGAACAGATAGTGGCAAAATGTACTATAGTACTATTAGGTGAACTTGGAACTGGTTAAATGGATGCAGAGAGTAGTCATTAAAGGACTGATTCAGTTCAACTCAATTCAATTTAACAAGCATTTATCAGCTGTTAACTGTGTCCAAGCACTTCTAGGGATAAGAAAAGACAAAGAGAAAAGTCTCTTATCTTAAGGAACTTAAAGAAGAGAACATATTCACAGGGAAGTAAAGAAAAAAAAGTATATCTATATAAATGTGTCTGGATATACATACATTCATATATATTCACATACATAATCTATGCATATAAATATATACTTAAATGTATTTATGCATATATCACGTACATGATATCTACAATATACACATTTGTATATGTATGTCTAGAGACACAAATGTAATATATGCATACATACACACTGAATAATAAAAAGCAATTTCAGATGTGGGGGAGAAGGAAACACTAAGAAGAGGGTGAATCAGGAAAGATCTTTTGTAGGAGGTAGAACCTGAACTAATTTTTGAACAGCTCTCGGGATTCTAAGAGACAGAGGTAAAGAGGGATATTTCAGATGGCGGACTGAGTGTGCAAATGCTCAGAGGTGGGAGCTTCATTGTCATGCATGAGGAAGACATATAGAACAATTGGTTGGAATATAAGGAACGTGACAGGGTATAATATGAAATCAAGGAAGTCAAGTCCACAAAGCATTTATTAAGCATTTACCATTTTCAGGTTGTCACATAATTGGGGTTGCCTGAGACTTAGAGACTTTCAAGTCTGTGCTAAGGGCTGGAGTCCAAATGCAGGCAAAATTAAATAGTTCTTGTCCTTAAGGAGCTTACATTCTAATGGGAGAGGGGAAAAGAAGAGAACATATAAAAGTTAAGATGAAAAACTAGAGGTGGGGGAGAGAGGGAGAAGGTATTGGCACAGGGGTTATGAAAAAATCTGTAGAGTCAGGAGTGGAATTTGGAGAGGAATGCTGCAATGAGGTAAAAAAGAGTGCTTGAGGCAGATGGAGCAAGGTAGGAGCAGAGATAAGATGCAGGATGGGACCAGCCAGAAAAGTGATCAGAGAAGACTATGCATTGAAGCCCCCTCCGTGGACTTACCTATGTGCTTTCACAAAGCACCCTCGATTCTAGAACAATTCTTCTCTTTCCTTGTCACTGCTGGATTACCTGATGTCCCAGGCATTTTGGAGCCCTGCTTGCCCCTCCCATTCTCTTGTCCCCTTCCTCCTATTCCATAAAATTGTATTTAAACCATACCTTTGACCAGCTAACCACCTTTGCATCTTACAGGAAGCAGGGGCGGCTCTTCCCCCTTAGGGAAGCAGGGCCTGGAGCCTACGCTCTGCCTCCCATGTGCCCCAGTTTAGAATAAGAAGGATCCTCAGAAGCTTGTCCAAATCTTATCCAAAAAGAGGGTTACCTGAGACTTAAGGAGTTTAAATGACTTGCCTTTGATTACATAGCCAGAAAATATCAGAATTGGGACCCAGGTCTTCCTGACTTTGAATTCAATTCTATTCATTAATCTATACGGCTTTTCAATGTCCAGTTTTTCAATGCCCTTCCTAAAATGTGGTACCCCGAGCTGATCATAGTACTCCATATATGTGGTCTGGTCAGAGTAGAGGGCAGTAGGACCATCATATCCCTGGAATGAAAAGTCCCATCACCAACTGAAGTGAAACCATTTTGTAGGTGTCATTTTTCATTTGTTTATTTCTGAAAAGGGACTTGTTTTGGAGCTCTCTCATGAATCTGCACTGATTGGGAAACATAATGCTCTTAGCGAGAGCAGGTGTTATTCTACCCATAGAATATATTAGAGACAGAGTATTAGTGTGGAGTGAGGCCTATACATACACAAGTAGGCTTGATTCCTTTGGGTTTTCTTTGTAACAGCTGACATTTATACAGTGTTTTAAGATTTGCAAAATGCAATGCGTACATATTTAATTTGATCCTCACAACAAGCCTGTAAGATAGAGGCAATTATTATCACCATTTTACAGATGAGGACACTGAGGCTCAGAGAGGCTAACAAGGTGACTCGTCCAGGGTCACGTAGCTAGTGTCTGAGGCAGGATTTAAACCCAGATTTTGCTGGCTCCAAGCCCAACCTTCTCTCCATTATGTCAAATAATACTAGTCTCAAGACTAAACCATGAGATAAAAGGAACTTCTATGGTCTCTCAATTTACTACTCCCACTCCCCTCCTAGGCTTTTGATGGAGGATTATTAAATGTACCCATTACAAAGCCTTGGAAGGTTGGTATGAAATAGACGTGATAGGCAGCACAGTGTATGAAGGCTAGACCTGGAGTTAGGAAGACCTGGGTTCTGACGTCCCTGACACTAGTTGTATGTCACTAAACTGAACTTTTCTGAGTCTTGGATAACTCTTGAAGATCCTAATCAATGCCTTTTTCCTTTGCTCCCTTTTCTAATGTTTTCTTCCTCTCTTTGCCACCCTGCTGCCCTTCCTCCCTATACTTCTGAATCCTAGTTCCCTTTCATGCTTTGTCTTCCCCCATTAGAATTTAGGTTCATTGCGGGGTAGAAACTGTCTTTGTCTGCTTATCCAGGGTGTCTTCAAAGTCTAGTGCAGTTTAAAGCTATTTAAGCTTAAAACTGCCCTAAGCCTAAGGTCCAGGGGTGGGGAAACCTATATTCATATCCCTGATCTGGTACGCTATCTCTTTCTCTCTCTCTATCTGTCTCTCTCTGAGTGGGGAAGGAAATAAGCATTTATTTAGTTATATAGTTCCTTCTGTGTGCCAGGTAGTATGCTAGGCTGGTGACAAATACTATCTCATTTGATCTTCACAATAATCCTGCAAGATAGGTGCTATTATTACCCTCATTTGACAGTTGAGGAAACTGAAGTAGACAGATTAAGTGACTTGAACAAGGTCACTTAACAGGGTAACAGAGCTGGTAAGGCCAGATTTAAATTCACGACTTTCTGACTGTAGGCCTCTGCACCACCTAGATGCCTTATGTATTTATCTATGTACGTATGCATGCATGCATGCATGTATGTATATATGTATATATGCATGCATGCATCTATTTATCTATTCATTTATCTCCTCCTCCACCTTTTTCAGATTTCCTTTGGGCACAATAAATCAGAAACTATCACTTTAATAAAAGTTGAGAATCTGTTTTGTTTACTTGGGTGATTGGAGTTTGGGTCTATCCATTGCTGTGAGAATTCCTCTGCTGAATATGCATGTGAACAACTAATAGATGTTGCTTCTTTGGTAGCAAATTAGGAAATCATTGATTCATGGCGCTGTTAAAAAATGGAAGCCTATTTTGTTCAGGGTAAGAAGGATGAGATAATACTTAAGTCTTGCAATTTGTATTCAAGCTTCCTGTCATAAAACAAACCCTGCAACCTACTAACAGCCATTATTTTGAATAATTATGAACTGATTGATCATAACTTAATAAAATAACTGCAGAACCACCTAAAAGACATTTGGGTCAGCTCCTTCAGCAGGATATTCATGTTGGGGAGGTGCAGTGGCTTGTTTAGGCTACTAGAATCCTAATTACTTAGTTCGTCTGTTCATTCATTTGCTCAAAGTGCCTTGCCAACCTTAAAGGCACAGGAACTGGACCTGTGATTTCATTGTTCTTTTACCTCCCAGGTGAGGACACTCCCTTCACTAGAGTAAGTTGGTTACTTCACTGAAATAGCTTCCCTTTGAGAGCTGCCTAGGGCACTGCTAGGGTAAATGTCTTGCCCAGGGTAAGTAGGTGTTGAGCTCTGTTTTGACTCCAAGGTCAGGTCCCTATCCACTACTATGCCATAGCTGCCTTTCTTTAAAGCCTGCACAGATGTGATGATTACAGTGATTATTAATATCTACTTTGTGGACTTTTGATCTCTCAGAGTGTGTATCCATTGGGAGATAGAGAACTGACCTTAGAGTCAGCAAGGCATTGGTATGAACTCTACCTTTGGTGCTTAATCATTAAGTCACTCATTCCTTCTGAGCCTCAGTCTCCTCATCTGGAACATGGGGTTAATGATATCTACAATCCCTAACTCCCAAGGTTGTGATGATCAAAAGGGATATTGCATTCAAAATACTACATAAATGCCAGCTATTATCATTCCTTCAATTGGTTCAATGTTGCAAGCCATGCATGGCATTAATTATTATTATCATTATATGAAACAAATATTTACTGTATGCCTATGATGTTTAGGGGTGCTGTGCTAAGCCCTGTTTAAGATGAAAATAGGAAGAATACTATTACTGTCCCCAAGGAGCCAAGAATCTAGCTAAAGATGTGCCCCAATAGCTATAACATGAAAGCCCTTCTTTGGGTACACTCAGCAGATCACAGAAAGAATAAAGGTGTTCACGTAGCTTCTGAAAATGGAGCAAAAGTGTGGTAAGCACTGGATTTGGAGTCAGAAGATACTGGTTTGAGTTTTGGTTTTGATGTAATATGACCCTAGGCAAGTCACTTAACCTCTACAAATTCTCAAATGCCTGAATGATTCAGTGATCACATTGATTCAGAAGTTGTGCCACTTGTGTACATTGCATCCCATCTAGTGTGACTCTTGTCTACGTCATCTCATAAGTTTGCCACAGAGAGCCCCTGCTTCCATATGCTGAAGGCCTTGACTTTCCCCTGACACCGTAAGGCACTTAGTCAATAAACATTTATTAAATACCTACTATGTGACAGGCACTGCACTAAGTAGTGGAGTGTTAGGCTATCCATCTGTCATCTCTTTCTTACCAGTTTTCTATCATAAAACTCCTTGGTATCTCTTATTTCTCTCTTTAAAGTTTCTCGTTGCATAGATGTTATAGCCTGCTCATACCCACCATACACTTCTACATTGCTCTCTGCATGGTATTCATTTTTGATTCTTTGGAGACTGATGTGTTCTTTGCCTCACAACCATGTAAAAATATTGCTAAACTATTGATATTAAGAAGATGGGCCTTTGTTCCCATGAGAAGTTTGGAAGTATTTAAGTAACTCTGTAATTTCCTAAAGACAATTCAGTTGAATTTCTTCTCTTGGTTCATTTTGGACCCAACTGAATTGTTCCTTTGTACTATCTGTCCCAGGTATACAAATCCCAGTCAGTCAAACAGTCCATTCAAACGCATATCATAATATGGGTAATAATCATCTTTCATCCAGTTGGTATTTACTGTGTGGATGATCATTCCAAACTCCTTTGAGTAGTAGAGTGTCATGTGTGAGGAATGGCAAGTAGCCCAGTATATGACTGAACCATATAGTATAACTAAGGGAGTAAAATATGAGGAAACTATAAAGGTTGGAAGAGGACAGGTTATGAAGAATATTTATGCCAAACAGAAGACTTCATACTTGATCCTGAAGGTAATAAGGAGCCCCTGGTGTTTTATTGAATGGGATTAGGGGTGACGTGATTAGATCACCATAGGGAAATTGCTCTGGCCAGGCATGGTGTCTGTAATCACTGTTATGAGGGAGACTGAGGCTGGTGGGTCATTTGAGCTTGGGAGTTCTGAGTTCCTGCTCTGTCAACTGCACTCTTCAATAACAATGTGGCAAGCCCTGAGAGTGGGAGGACCATGAAGTGGACTAAGAAGGGGGAGGGACAAATCAACCCAAGTAGAAAATAGAGCAGCCAAATCTCCAGTATTAACCAGCCAACAAGTGTCCTCTATGAGTTCAGCCTGGGTGATATAGGGAGATCCAACTTAAAATAAAAATCACATCGACAGTTGTGTGAAGGATGGATTGGGGCAGGAGGTATGAAGCAGGTTTCCCAGTTAGAACACTATTACAATAGGTCAATTGGGAGGCCTAAACTAGGATGGCAGTTTTTTCAGTGGAAAGGAAGGTACATATGTGAGAGATGTTGTGAAGGTAGAAATGATGAGAACATGATAGTGGTGAACAACTTTGGTGAGTATATATTTCCTTGCTTTATGTTTTGCCTGATGTTTATGAGCAGAGCATCTCTAATGAAGTCTATTTATAGGTGTTAGAACTTTCAAGGAATCTTGAATGATTTAAATAAACATGTGGGAAATACCCTGTTATAAGAGAATCTTTTAGGCGAAATTTTGTCTTGCTGAATCAAATGCTTTTTAATAATCAACAATAATTTGTCCTCCTTTCTACCTCCCCTGTTACCATAATCAGGACTATGATATTAGCATCCAAGTCTAGTGGCTCTATTAGTCTTAGAAAAATATTTACAGATCTTTTCCATTTTTCTTCTCTGTTATCTTCTTTCCATTTTTGTGCTTAGATTCTCCTGGGATGACTTTCTTGATCATTTTTCTTTAAACTGTTTTCACTCTACACTACTTTTCACTGCTTTGTGAGGCAATGCTGTTCAAAATAATTTATTGGGGCAGGTAGGTGGCACAGTGTCGGGAGGACCTGAGTTCAAATCTGGCCTCAGACACATAACACTCTCTAGCTGTGTGACTCTGGGCAAGTCACTTAACCCCAATTGCCTCACCAAAAAACAAACAAAAGCCCCAAATAATTTATTATCCTTCTTCATAACAGTTTCAAAATGAAATGACATTTTAAACCAATGTTGCTGCTATCTTCTCTTCTACTGTGGTTCCTTTCTCATCTAGAAGAGAAGTAGCACTAATTAAATCTCCTAGCTCTGTGCCCCCACCTCTAAGTCCATGCCCCTGTCATTTCTTTTCTGTTGCTTTGTTGACCCACCTTCATTGGTGAAATTGATTAATAAAAGCATAGTAAAAGCAAAAACTTTAATTACATGTACTGTAACTTACACACTCCTATGACATTATCACAATCATAATAACTATCATTTATATAGTACTTTAAGGTATGTGAAGCACTTTACAAAAATTATCTAATTATATCCTCACAACAGTCCTGGGAGGTAGGTGCTATTATTACCCCCATTTTATGTATGAGGAAACTGAGGCAGAAAGAGGTTAAGCAACTTTCCCAGGGTCATATAGCTCATAAATATATGAAGTCAGATTTGGACTTAGGTTTTCTGACACCAGGCTCAGGGCTCTATCCACTGTGCTACCTAGAGGCTTCTAAATCCAGTAGCAACCTGACCAAGATGGTAAAAACCTCATTTGGCTTACTGTCCATTTCCCTCAGCTGTAGTTTCCCCAGTTGAGATCTGTCTCATGGGGACACAGGAATCAGTATTGGGTCACAAATGTATTGGCACCCAGTTGCAGCACTAGACACAGGGATATAAAACCTAAAATCACAATGAGTGTGGTGGCTTCAAGTCAGGAAGGGTCATTTTGCTCTCCCTGGAATCTCTTTGTAGCTTCCTTCTTTGCTGGCCACTTGAAATCTTTTTCCTCTCTTTGTAATCTGTTAAGGCCACTCTCCTAGGTTTATTTAGTCCAAATACCTATTTGTCGCCTTGACCCATCTTGTGGGGTGTATGGGTGTTAAGGGAGGACTAATACCTGTGGTGTGAGGACTTGCTGAGCCCTTTCCAGGACTGCTCACCCACTTTTAGTGTCCACCTGGCACTCACAACTTTTCATCTGTGGCTTGAAGAAGCTATAGCATGCGCAGCAGCCACACCCCAGTAAAACTATCTTGGCAGACAGGCTAAACCAGGTTGAGAGTAACTGATGAACTTCAAACCTGTTGTGAGTTAGGGGGGTGTCTACCCCAAGCATGTGAAGACTTCCCCCAGAGAGCACAATTAGTTCCAATAGCCATAAAGGTGACTGAAGCAGGCACTGTGGAGCACTTAGAGCTTGGCCAGACTTTGAAAATGACAAGGTCACCCACTGCATCCCAGGTCATCACCTTGTCTTCTGTCCCCCCACTGAATTTCAATGACTCTGGAAGAGAATGAAGAGACTATGCAACTCTGTCTCGCTTATATCTAATCCCTGCACAAATCAAGATATCACCCCATTATATCATTGATCCTCTTGGAAATGGACAAACAACAACAATATCTGTCCATGGAGTTCTACCTTCATTAGTAAGGGTGGATTTGTAAAGGTTTCTAAAGCTAGCATCTTCCAGGAGCCTACTGGCCTAAAGAATGAGATACCTGCATCATCCAAGCCACCATTTCTCCATACCTATTTACCTTTGCTGCAGTCTCACATCTGATGTCACCCTTCTCTGTCTGACCCCCATCCAGGCTCTGTATTACATAGGATCATAGATCTAGACCTTTAAATGAACCTAGAAGCCAGTTAGCCCCACCTCATTTTACAAGTCAGGAAACTGAGGCTCAGAGAAGTTTGGTGATTTGTATAAGGTCATACAGTAAACAGCAGTGCCAGAGTTTGAACAGGAGACTTCTGAATCCATATCCAACTGTCTTTTCATTGTATCTCATTACCTCCTTTTCCTCTTGCTAAGGGAACTGAGCAGAGAAATTTATATCAGAATGTCAGTGTACTGGCAGAGGGGATAAACTGGTCCTATCTATATTACAACATGCAAGAAAGAAACAGAGAAAGGCATCTGTTTTCTTTCTTCCAAATTTGATTTTTCTTCAGTACATGAAGTGATTCCACCCCTTTGCTTTTCATAAAATTCATGTCCCAATGTCTCAGAGATGTCTCATTTGTGGCACACATACACATCTTGCCCTTCTGATTCTCAACAGGTTCAGTGTCTCCTGTACAAAGTATAGAAGATATCAGATTAACTTTTATTCTTCTCAAGTTGAGGAAGGTAATATAGCCATCTACCAAGAGATATCAGTGGAACTGATCCCTAAGAAGGGGCAATAAATAAGATGCAATGTGGGAAATCAATCTTTGCACAAAATAATAATTTTCTTTAGATAAATTACAAGCAGAAGAACCAGCCAGTCAGAGGAGCTATCTGACAAATGTGCTCACTGATGCTTCCCTCATGGTGTAGCAGTATTATCCACATTAGACAGAGGCTAACCGCCCTAAGCGCCTTTATCCAATGGTTCTCTTTATGACTAATATTTTTTGTAACAGTGACATTTTGTGATCCCAGGCTCTGAATGTCTCAGTAAGTTTTATGGAATTCAGGCTAAAGTGGAATTGTTGTGGTTGCAATAACTATTTTATCCATTACAATCTCAGCTGCAGTTTTTTTTTTCAAAGTGCCTGTTGCTTTCCTTTTCTCTAGAAAGGCAAAGATATATTTTTAAAAGAGATTAACTGATATTGCACGTAAAACACCTAATTGTTCTGCCAGGGCCTGAATCTCTAAAATGCTTCGTTGAAAAATGAACTCTTTTTTTGGAAGGATGGAATGAAGAGAACAGAATACAAAATGTAGGCATGAGTGTCTATGTTTTAATTTCCACTGTGAATTTATGTGACATCAATTTTATCCTGAAAAATGTGGGCGATGTCTCCATTCATAAGTCCTTATACCATAGCAAGTCAGTAAGTTCACATACATTTCATGTTTAGTCACTCTTCGGACATCAGGACTTCAAAAAATCTGTGATCTTATCCATGTGAGTCTCTCTTCCTTGGTTTGGGTCACAACCCTTCCATACTTTAGTAAATGATCTTCATGAGATGTTATGACTAAGCAAGAAATAATCCAGAGAACAACCCTTAGAGGATGAGTGTTTCCTCTCATAGCTAAGCTGTTCTTTGTAAACATCCAATTCAACCCTAGGCTTGTAAATCATCAATCAATCAATCAATCAATCAATCAACAAAAAGCATTGATTAAGTAACTACTATATATTAGGCATTTGCCAGCTGATACAATGGCAAAAACAACAACAACAACAACAACAACAACAACAACAACCCACAGTCCATGCTTTCAAGGGGTTTACATTTTATAATATTGAAAGTGTTTCTAGCTTAGTCAGACATCAAAGATTCCAAGGTCATCTACTGCATCCTGGCCATTGCCAGTCATGTTGATTTTTGTCTTGCTGCTGGACTTAGATGACTCTGGAGGCTTTTGCTTTGTGCTACTCTGCCTCACTTAAATCCAATTCATATGGAAGTCAAGACAGCATCCCTTAATGTCATTGGGCCTCTTCAAAACAAAGGACTAACAATACAAAAGGACTAGAATGGTGAAGCTTCATTAATTTGGAAGAAGGTTGGTCTGAGTTATTAAAAAGTTTGAATTACAAAGTATCTGCAAGGAAATGCAATTTTATTTCAAGTATTAGAGCAAATCAAACTAACTTCAGAAAGTATTGCCTAGCATATGTCCTTAGGGGAACTGCTTTAGTGAGTAGATAAGAATGGATTGTAATAAGCACAACAATTGTTTATATGTTAATGCTCCTTTTAAAGGGCTTGAGGGTGCTTGAAAATGGTTTTGTTATATGTCAGGTAGTTTAAACAGTCCCTGCCCTCATCTTCTTTATATTATTAATTATCTTAGCAATGCATTTCCCCAAAAGATAATGCAAAAGTAGATTTCAGCTCAGCTTTAAATGACCACAGATTCAAATTTATGCAGTCCGCATTAATGAAATTTTATTGTACTGTGTATGAAGCCAAATTCAACCCAAACCCAATCACCCATTAAGCTCTTTCTCACATTTATTTTGTATATGCTTAATTGGCTATATGTTGCTTCCCAAGATAGAATGTGAGCTCTCTGAAGACAGGGACTGTTTCATTTTTTTTTTCTGTGAATACCCAGCACCTAACACAATGCCTGGAATACATTAGGTTCTTCATGTGGGCTTGCTGTTGATGAGCTGGACCCATGGCTTTGTTTTTGGTGATGTTATCACAGAGATTCCAACAAACTGTGTATGGGTTGGGAGGAAGGAAGGAAGGCTAGACTCCTGTTATGGCTCCTCCAGAAGATTAGATAAAATACTCTATGGTTGCATATACCTATGAAGACCATATACTCCTGGAATAGGGCAAGTAGCCTTCCTATTCATATCTCTTACTTGGAAGTAGTAAGCTTAGTAAACAAAGCTCTAATACACTCATTGACGATTCCAGTTTGAGGCCTCTCACATCTACAAATTAATTCCTGGTAGTAGAAGATGGGGAAAGCATCTGATTCCTTTGATTTAAACAACTTTAGTGCAACTTGTTAAAAGTAACAAATATTTCTTATCAAAATAACTTACCATTTTACTAGCACATCTGCAGCATTATGATTCATGTACCATAGGCTGTCACAACAGAAAACGAGGCTGCATTTCCCCTGCTCTCTCACTGGGTTATGTTGTACTGTTTCTCAGTCATACCACAGGGGTGGGTGTCAGGCTGATTGTGGGTCTGGTGACTGCTAATCTTCAGTTCAGAGGCAGCATTTGTGTCTCAAAATAATGACAGTGGTATTCAGAGCTGAAGGTACAACAGAACCTGAAGCAGCTTGACTATCATACACGGCTGAGTTCTGTAGGATCTAGGCTGATGATTTGGAACTTGATTTCTGAAAATGCTGGACAGCTCCCACATTGCAATCTTGAGGAAATGTGGCAAAAAAATTTACAAAAACATAGAACAGGACTTTTAAAACTTCTACTTCTTTTGCTGTTGCTGACTCAGGCTTGGTTGACAAGCAAAATTAATCTTCAGGAAGAAATAAGTAAAAAAAAATTTGGGTTATTAAAATTGAATTATATGTGAAGTGATTCAACTTATAGGTACATCGTAGTCCCAGATTGTCTAATCAACAATTGAAGGTTGCCAAGGGAACAAGATGACATAGTGTGACACTGAGTGTTCCTTTCAGTAAAATGTCCAGTGAATCAGATGACTTTCCAATAGCTGGTCCTCCACCATGAACTGACAGGAAGTCTTGAGAAAACACAGGTTAAGAGCAGCCACTACCAGGGAAACCCTCCAAATAGCCAGAGATGGTTGCAGGTATTACAGAACTGAAAATTGATAAGGATATCAACTGCTATGGCAGCAAAACAGATGATGAGTGGCTAACTTACAGGTAGCTAGAAACCATATCAGGAAGATTAGCATGTCTGCTGAGGGCCTCACAGCCTATGATATCAATAATAGAGCATCAGGATTTTGACAAAATGGCAGTATACTTCAGTGTCAGTAGATTGCTCTGTCTTTTCCTAGCTGTGTGATCTTGGGCATAACACATGACTTCTCTGAGACTTGGTTTTCATCTGTAAAGTGGGGATAATATATAATTGTACTACCTATCTTACAGGGTTGTAAAAGTTAAATGAGATTATGTGCATAAATCATGTTGAAAATCATAGCATACAATCTAACAACCAGTTATGTTATTTCTATTGCTTCAAAATTTTAATGGATCTATGAGGTCATTGATGTGAGTATATCCTGTGTTGGTGGAGGTCACATCACAATGGCAGAGACTAAGTGCCATCTTCTACATGAAACTTTTTTTGATTCCTCCTCCCAGTTACTAGGCCCCCTCCCACTCAATACTTACCTGGTATTTATTTGGTATATAATTATTAATGTATTAGATATCTCCCGTGTTAGACTATAAACTCCTTGAGGGCATGGGCTGTTTCAATTTTTTCTTTGTGTTTCCAATACCTGGAATAATAACTGATGCTGAGCAGGTGTTTGATAAATGCTTGTTGATTGATTGGATCACAAGCCATCCTTATCTTTCTGTCTTGAGTGACTCTTGCCCATATTCTGCCATAAATCCTTAATAAAGATTCACCCTACATCTTGGAGACCTGCTCAGTGGCACAGTAGATAGAGTACTAGGTCTAAAGTCAGGAAGACCTAGGTTCAAATACAGCCTTGAAGACTAAATAACTGTGCAACCTTGGGTAAATCACTTAATTTCTTTTTGTCTCAGTTTGCTCAATTGTAAACTGGGGATAATAATAGCACCTACCTCCTGGGGTTGTTGTGAGAATCAAATGAGATAATATTTGTTAAAAAAAAAGTACTTAGCACAGTGCCTGTTGATGATGATTACAACATTTGTGCTTATATAATGTAGGTAGACAGCCAACAAGGATTAAGTATTTATTAAGTGCCAGGCAGGTGATAATTGCTGGGAATACTAATAGAAGCAAAAATAAAATCCCTGCCCTCAAGGAGCTTCCATTTTAAAGGAGGGATTCCTAGTGCTATTATAAGCCTGGGAAGTTTGTTTGTTCTAGTGCCTTCATTTCCTCTCTGTCCTTCCATTTGAGCAGAATCTCCTCCTCTTTCTTCCTAGGAATTGCTAGTTCTCACCCTGCTGCCCCACACAAACAAATGACTTTGTATATAGTACTTGTTCTGTGCTTTTTGGTGGACATATTTTATCTCCCCAGTAGAAAAAAAGCTACTTGGGCCAGGACAGAAGGGCAGTTTCATTTTTTGTTTGTATGTTTGTATCTGCAGCTGCTAGCACAGTGCCTGGCAGGTAGCAGGCGTTTAATAAATGCTTGTTGACTGTGAATTATTGTTATTATTGTGATTTAAAAATGATAAAACACACATCTGGGGTGAATAATATGGTTTGGCTTCAGGAAGTGACATTTGGAAGGGTAGGGGACTGAGATGAATAATGTGGCATACAGGGAATTGACCCATACAGATCCAGGCAAAGAAAGTAAGAATATCATATTGAGTTAGCACATGCATTGATTTCAGAAGCACTAATGATTTTATTTAAACTCAAAAAACAAAAGTCACTTGATTAAAAATAATTCTCAACTGCTGGGAAGTAGAAATAGAATCTCAAAGCCAAGAACTGTATGTATTTTTAAAGAGCTGACTTAAAAACAGCTCAATAGTATTTATAGGATTCACATTTTAAAGATGAAGTTAATTTCTATTTGTTTTTCATTTTCATAAATGTCAAAGTGTAATGTGTTATGAAAAAGGCAAGAAATGGAATCTTAGAAATGTCCTAGACCCTTCATAATTGATCAGGGTGATCAAGGCCTACCTCCCCTTCCCATTCAGGTTGGTATTTGAGGATTGATGGGATCCAATCTCTCATAGAACTAAGTAACTGGTTTTAGAAAAACCTGAGTAGCAAAGAAAGGCATTTTAGAAGGCTATATCCACACTATTCTACCTGCTTTCTTCCTCAGCAAGTCTGGTGATTTGTGTATTCATTGATACCATATATTTTTCCATAACCAAGTACAGACACTGATTCAAATATGAATATTAAAGTATTTTTGAGCACAGAGACCTTGTTCAATATCCTCCACCACTTCCCTACCCCTCAATAAGGCCCAATAAAAAATGGCGTACCATGTTGCAACACAGTACATATTTTTCAGGGGAAGACTTCTTTTGTTGACATGCATTATAAAACATGGTGTACCTTAATTTGTGACCAGACTAGTGTATGGATGAAATGGGCTAGACAAAGCAGCCTTTGGAGTTGATGAACTGAACAACTGAGAAGTCAGTTTGGTAGAAGGCCTTTACCTTCTAGAAAAAGAAGGTAGCAGATACTGAAGTCCCTGAAAATGAGCACAGAAAGTGGAGTGGAGAGGAATACTGTGCTGAGTATGTTAAATAATAATAGTAATAGTTCAATTATATATGATAATGATGATAAATAAATATAACAAAGTGCTAAAAGACATTTAAATTGCATTTTTAAGTTTTGCAAAGCACTTTACAAATATTATCTATTTTGATCCACACTATAGCCTTGGGAGGTAGGTGCTATTAGTATTCCCATTTTGTAGTTAAAGAAACTGAGGAAGAAGTTAGATAAATTGCCCAGGGGTCACATAGTTAGTAAGTGTCTGAGATTGGATTTGAACTCATATTCTTCCTGGCTCCAGATTCAGCACTTTATTCAGATGCTTACTACTTAGCTCTACTCAAATCATTGAGAAAAGGTCATCTTGATATATTGCATGGATCTCAAAAGAGCAGAGGTCATTGATGATGGTAAAGGAAGGGTCTAGAAATGGCAGTGGATAGTAAAGTGGACTTGTCTATACCACCTTCTAGTGATGATGGTCAGGGGGAATTGGAGAAAGAGAGATGTCTAGTGGAGAGGGTTACAAGGAACATAGTGTCATCAAGGGAGAATCAAGTTTTTCTTCTAGGAATAAGGTGCAAGGGATATTGTGTGAAAAGGTGAAGGACATAGGACAGTTTGTTGAAAATAAAAGGTTCCAATGGACACTTTGGGATAGGAGAAGAAGAGTTGAAATAGGCCTGGGCAGGGAACTCCCCAAGCTTGGGATGCACTCCTTTTCTACTTCTGCCTCTAAGAATCTTTATCATCCTTCAAGACTCAACTCATGTGCTGCCTTCTACAGGAAGTGTTTTCTCAACCCTGCCCCCATAGTTAGTCTTTCTCTTTCTTCTCAAATAATATTTAATTTAATTCAATGAGCATTTTTTTGAGTGCCTAGGCACTGTCCTAGGCTCTGGAGATACAAAGACAAAAACAAAGAAGCTTTCACCCTCCAAGAGGGGAAACAACATTTACACAGGTGGCAGGTAGTGGGGTACAGTGGAAAGAGCAGGATTTGGAGTAGTAGGACCTGGGTTTGAGTCACTAGGCAGGTCATTACTACCTATGTAAATTTGGGCAAGTCACTCAGTCTCCTTTTCTGAAACAAGAAAGTGTTGGATTAGGTGACTTCTGGATTTCCTTCCAGTTTAAATCTGTGATTCTTGAGTCAATGCAAAATAAACACAAGTAATTGGGGAGGGGGATTAATAACTGGAGGGAGGAGGAATCAGGAAAGGCCTTGTGTTGGAGGTGATACTTGAGCTGATTCTTAAATGAAACCAAGGATTTTAAGAGGCTTAGATGAGGAGGGACTTTATTCTAGTAATGGAGAGCAGCATGTACAAAGGCATGTAGACTAGAGATTGAACATTGTGTATGGGAAATAGCAAGAAAGTCAGTTAAGAGGCAATGTAGCTGATAGCTAGCTAGCTAGCTAGCTAGATAGATGGCTGGCTAGATAGATGAATAGATAAATAGGCAGAGAAATGGCTGGATGGATAGATAGGCAGATAGAGTGGATGGTTTTATATATATAGATAGGTACACAGGTAGATAGATGGATAGATGAATGGATGGATAGATAGGTAGACAGGTAGGTAGATGGATGGATGGATGGATAGATAGCTAGATAGCTAGATAGGTAGACAGGTATAGATAGGTAGATAGGTCAATTGGTAGATAGGTTGATAAATGATGAAGGGAGCATTTATTAAGTACTTATTTATGTGCCAATCACTGTTTTAAGTGCTGGGAATACAGATACAAAACAAGTACTACCCTACTGTCAAGGAGATTACGTTCTAAAAAAGGAAGATATAATGTAAAAGGGATCTGGAAAGTGGGCTGGTGGGTGTATGGAGGAGTAAGTTGCCTGTGTAGGGGCAAGGCTGCTGGTAAGGAGGTAAACGTATAAAGTCCAAAGAGTGAGTTGAAATGGGTATGAAGCAGGCATGTCTGGGGCTCCTCATGAAATGGTGATCCCAGCCAGGGACCCACCAGTCAGGAGAGCTTGCCTCTTCCCTCTTGAAGTAGAACAATCCATTTCTCCTGTTGTATACTAGAATGTGAATTCCTTGAGGTTAAGCAGTGTTTTTCATTTTCTTTCTATTTGCCATGGCTGACACAGTACCATGTAAAAAGTAGGTGCTGAACAGGTGCATGTTAGATTGGATTTGAGTAAAGTAAGGCTGATTAGAATAGGAGCAGAAGTTCGGAGGAGGTGTTGGGGTGGGAATATACCTTCGGTCATAGGCCCCAAGGTTGATTGTTTTATTCCATGAATTAGAAATAAAATTAAAAAATTAAAAAAAAACCCAAGCATTTATTAAGCTCTACTATGTGCTAGACATTGGACTGATCAGTCCAATAGAAAGTTTAATGCTGTACCAAGTCCTGTCTATAGAAATGAAAGAATAGAGGCCTAGCAGAGGTAATCTGTCTCAGAGGCAATGGCATGCTATCAACTTTTGTTGTTTTACAGTGCCTGCCTATATGAAGGCTAATTCACATAGTCTGGTGGATTTTGAAGGCTCTATGATTTCATTTTGGTCCTTACAACCTCGTGAGACCAGCACAATAGCTAGTGTTATCCCCATTCACAGATAAGGAGTCTGAGGCGCAGACAAGCTAAATGACTTTCTCTAAGGTCAGGGAGATACTAGTAGCAGAGCTAGGACTCAATTTAGGTCTTCTGACTTCAAATTCAGAATGCTTTCCACTACCCTGGAGCCCGTCCTTTCTCTTAGGGACTTTTTGTATTCAGGTATCATAGATATTGTAATTATTCAATTTGATAAGCATTTATTAAGCACCTACTATGTGCCAGGCTGCTAGGTGACACAGTGGATAGAGTGCTGAGCCTGGAGTCAGGAAGACTTGTTTTCCTGAGTTCAAATCTGGCCTCAGGCACTTACTAGCTGTGTGACCCTGTGTAAGTCACTTAACCCTGTTTGCCTCAGTTTCCTCATCTGTAAAATGAGCTGGAGAAGGAAATGGCAAACCACTCCAGCATCTTTGCAAAAAAACCCAAACAAAAAAAACAGCAAACAAACCCAAAAGGGACCACGAAGAGTCAGACATGACTGAAATGACCGAACAACAAAAACAACAGTAAAGAAGCACGCTCTGCCAATGCTGATCAGACTGCCCTGTGATTAATAGTTTTAGAGGATTTGCTGCAGGTCACCTAGAGGTTATATGACTTCCCAAGGCCACAAAGCCAGTGTGTTTCAGGGGCAGGACTTGGGTCCTGGTCTTTCTGCATCAAGACCTGCTTTCTATGTGCTACACCATGTTGTTTCTTAATAATGTGTAATATCAAGATAGAGCCAAGAGAAAAACCAAGACTGTCAGCTGAAGACCCTTTTCTAATTCTTCCTCCTAACATTTAAAATATCATTTGAGATTTACAGAGCTTATCTGAGTAGGGCTAGCACTGGAAACATTTTTAAAGGAGTCCAAGTTTGCCCATTCCCACATCCCATTTCAATCCCTCCTTCCTCTTTCTGAAGACTCTAAGCCCTTCTCTGTCCTCCCTGCCTCTCCCCTCCCCCATTCCACAGTTACCTATCCTGTGTCCCATTCCCCAAGGCCTTATTTTAAACTAGCTGTCACTGCTGAAAAAGGTTGCTGCATGACCTCGCTGGGCCTCAGTTTCATCATCTGTCAGATGATGAGGTTGCAGCTGGGTGATCTCCAATCTCTAAGGTCCCTTTCAGCTCTAACGTTCAATTCTGATTTTAGCTAAGATGAGAGCTAATAATGATTTAAGGGGTTCCCCCCTCTTAAGTATATATTTACATTTTAAAGAAGGACATTTGGGGAGTCTTCAAACCCCAAAGGAATGACTAGTGAATGTTAGAAATTTGAGGTACTTTGGCAGATCAGTAAGAGAAAATTTTTGAAAGGTATGTCTTTCCAGTGTTTTTCAAATCTCCATCTAGGTGACAGCTTAATCTGCCTCCTGACCTGCCTTTGATGTTAGCCCTGGAGTTCTGGACATAATGGCTAGACTGCCTTTTGTGCACTGTTATTTTTCCTTTGACACTTGGCTTCCTCATTTAAAATTTTTTTTTCTTTGTACAGTCCTGGGAAAAGTCTAAGAAGGTATTACTCAGAAATTTGAGAGGGGGTGGGGCAGAGATGAAGTGGTTTTCATTTTGAGAACTAGATTTGGAGTCAACAGATCTGGGTTTGAATCCTGGCTAGTAATAGCTGATAATAATAGGTAGTATTTATATAGTGCCTACCATAAAGTGCTAAGCATTTTAAAATATTATCTTATTTGATCTGCATAACAACCCTGGGAGGTAGATTATTATCCTTATCTTACAGTTGAGGAAACTGAAGCAGACAGCATGACTTTCCTAGTCACATAACTAGTAAGTGTTTGAGGTCAGATTTGAACTCAGGTCTTCCTGACTCCAGGCCCAGCGCTCTATCCACTGTTTCACTTAGCAGCTTTAAGCAGCTCTGCCACTTAGCAGCTGGATGGCCATGACCAAATCATTTCCCTTCTCTGGGGCTTGCTTTTCTCATATATAGAGCAAGACCGGCAGATTGAATGACCTCTAAAGTCCCTTCCATCTCTAAATCTAGAGGCAGTTAGGTAGTGCTGGGGGTATACAGCACTGGACCTGCAGTCAGGAAGACCTGAATTCAAATCCAGCCTCAGACATTTACAATCTGTGTGACCTTGGACAAGTTATTAAAAAAAATCATCACCATCTGCCTTAGTTTCCCCAACTGTAAAATGAGGATAATAATAGCACCTACTTTCCAGAGTTGTTGTGAAGATCAAATGAGATCCAGAAGTGCATCCTGGACTCTATGGTAATATTTGTATAGAAATTAGTGTAGTGCCTGACACATAGTAGGCACTATATAAATGCTATCATCGTCATCATTATTAATATGCTCTAATGATAAAGGATTTTTGCTTCATTATCATGATCATTGAGAATGTCCATCAAATAAAAATATTTAATCATAGACTGTTAGAACTGAAAGCAACTTTGGAGATCCTTTAGTCCAATATCCTCATTTTATAGAAAATACCGAGTCCCAAAATGGGGAAGGGACTTGTCCAAGGTACTGGATATTTACTGAGCATCTGATCCTTGCAGGTCCCTGTGCTGCACCAGGCAGTTTAGGGCAGACAAAGACAAAAAAGACACTATTCTATCCAAAAGGAATTTATTATAATCTACCTCAGTAACATTTGTATAGCACTTTAAGGTTTGCAATGCACTTTGTATACATTATTTCACCGGATATTTGCAAAACCTATGAATGAGTGAAAGCACCTTTTACGTGCTTGGTGAGTCTCTGTCCTCAAGAAGTGTACATTCTAATGGTGGAGATAACACATGTAATCAGGGTAGGGAAAGTTTTGGTTTGAGCAGTGAAGGGAATGATAGGTAGACAGCTATCCAGGACCACATATCTAGTTGGTGATAGCAGGACTCAAAACCACGTCCTATTAATGCCAAATTACACTCTACTGTATTGATGTATAATATTTAGACCAGCACCTTGCAGCTAGGTGGTTTAATGAATAGAGTGCTGGGCCTGGAGTCAGGAAGATCTGTGTTCAAATCTGGCCTCGACACTTACTAGCTGTGTGACCCTGGGCAAATCACCCTCTGTTTGCCTAATCACTGGAGAAGGAAATGGCAAACTACTCCAGTATCTTTGCCATGAGAACCCCATTTGGGTCACAATGATTTGGACACAACTGACTACTGAACAAGAATCTTGCCTATAGTAGGCTCTCACTAAATATTTGTTGAATAAGTGATAATTGTATTGAATGTGTTCTATCCAAAGGTAATAGACACTGTCTTACCCTGCATTATAAATGAAGTATACTAAAATGCAAATTAGATGAGGAAATATTGTAATAGAAGATGGTTTTAATTTCTCCATGTGAATTGAATTTAGAATAAGAGAAAATGGGCTTAAACTGTAACATAAAAGATGTCCTTCAACCTGGAATGAATTACTGGGAGACATTGTTCAATCTTCTTTCCTAAAGGACTTTATAAACAGGATAGAATCTCATCTGCCTAGCAAGGATCTCAGGATCATAGACTTAAGAGTTCAAAGGGACCTTAGAGGTCATGCAGTCTAATTCCTACATTGGAGTAGTCTTGTTAGAGACAGAGGGATAGATAAGATTACCTGTTAAGTTCTTTTCATTTCTTTAGTTATATGAGTAAAAGAATGAAGGTAAACTGTGCTAACTAGGAAGAACCTGGTGCCCCAACATTCCATCTTAAGGGTCATAGATACTAAAATCTAGTATGAGGAAACACAGAACATACAATTAGAAAGTAAAGCAAGTCAGCTTTATTGAGAGGGCATACTTCAAATATGAAGGCAATCAGAGAGGATGGTGAAAGAGATCAAATCCACTGGTTATGGAATTGGGCATCCTAATGGGGTCCCAGATGGCACAGAGCATTCCAAACCAGCATGGTTGTTTTGGTTTTCATGCGGTATTCTCACCTGGTCTAGTAGGACCTGGCATTGGGGGCACAGAGTGAGGAGTATGGGCCTGGAAACTAGCAATACTTCATTCTGGGAGGCTTGAAGGAAGGAGAGACACTCCTGGCTAGTTGGTATTCAAACTCCTCTTCTCCCCTCAAAAGGGGCCTTGGACCCTCACTGTAGATCTTCCTCTGACAGGCTAACTCAGGGGTTTTGAGCTTCCCCGGGGCCTTTTTGTTTAGCAGGATGGGGAGGTTACAAAGGTCATTACACTCTCCCACCTGAACTGATATTTGAAATCCCGTCATTAGAGTTTCATTTCTTTAGTTGATGGTTCCTGTTAAACTGCAAATGCTCCAGGGACGGTGGACAACTGAAGTTGTAATCAGTCATTTGCACCGTGGGGATTTCGGAGCAGAGGTGTAGAAAACGCCTAGCTCCTGTTTACAATTGTATCCTTCAGGTTAGCCTTGAAAACAAACATTTTCTGACTTTCAGAGATTGGATGAATTTGGAGAGGACGTTAAGCTTGAATTTTCAGGGAGTGTCAATCAATTTTAGACCCCAAAAGTGTGTGTTCTAGAACGATAGTTGGGCCAGGTGGGATAGAGAATGGATTTGTGATTTCAGTCATAGAGGGAACTTCCAGGGAGGGAAACTCCCTCTACCATTGCAGACCTTCACCTTTTCTGTACCTTACAGTTTTACAGAGTTGCTTATAGTATTGAGAAGGTAAGTGACTTCCCTGGGATTCAAGAGGCAGGACCTGAACCCAGGTCTTTCTGATTTTGAGGTTAACTCTCTCTGTTGATCATGTCCCCCTGCCTCCCTCCAGCTGGAACAGCAGTAACAGTCACCTCCCAGTTGTTAGAAGGAAACTCCAGGATTAGTTTGTGGGGCATGAAGGGCCAGGAAGAAAGACAAAGCTGTTGGGGTGAATAGCTAACTTGAGAAGGGCTGACAACTTACTACAGTGATTGACTTTCCCACAATTTCATTTTTTTAATGATCACTTTGTTTTTGTCTCTATACATGCACACCTGTATAAAGGACAATTTTAAATGAAAACACAACATTTTCATTGAGATATCTTGCAACGAATTCTTGTCTTGGAGTCAGAAAATTTTATTGTACATCTCAGCTCTACCACTTTCTAGTTGTGGGAATCTGGGTATGACACTCAATCACTTTTAAGTCTCAGTTTCCTCGTCTGTAAAAGGGGTGTAATGTTACTTTCACTAGCCAGTTTATAGGGTGGCAGTGAGAAAAGTATTTTATAAACCTTAATGTCCTATATTATATTACTATATTAATGTGCTGTACAGGGTATCTCAAAAGTCTTAATGCATTTTAAAGTGGATTAAAATGGCACTTAAAGTTTTGGGACACCCTCTATAAAGGCAAGCAATTGTTATGCTGACAGAATTGCATACATGTCAGCCAAAGGTCAGGCAAAAGTAGATCACTTGACAGGATGCTGAATACTGATATAGTCAACTTTGTGTTTTTTCTTTTTTGGAGGGGTTGATTCTGATCATTTGTCTCTATCCCTTGCTCAGACAAACAAAAACAAGACAAACAAATAGAAAGAAACATTCATTAATTTAGCTATCCAATACATGAACATTTAAGCCAAGTCAATATGTATGCCAGAGGTGCTGTGAAATAGAGAGGCAGTGTGCTATAGAGAAAAGGATTCTGTACTCAGAGGTTTGCATTCTGTCTTGGACAATTCCTAGTTCTGAGAACAGATCACTACTATAAGCCTCAGTTTTCTAGCTGTAGAATAGACTAGCATTTATAACTACTTGGATTGCTATGGGGAATATACCTTGTAAACCTTCCATCATTGCGTCAATGTGAATTATCATTATTATTATAATGAAAAAGAGGACAAAGAATTGAAATATGGTAGAAAATCAACTTTGATCTGTGATAAATCGGTTTTTTTTAAACATGGGATCCTGGTCCATGGATAGATTTCAGAGGGTCTATCAACTTGCATGGCAAAAATTGTACATCTTTATTTTCACTAACCTTTGATTTCCTTTGTTATCCTATGTATTTTATTTTATGTATTTAAAAATTATTCTGAGAAGAGGTCCATAGGCTTGACTAGACTGCCCAAGGGGTCCATGACAAAAGCAAGGGTAAGGACCAAATTTAAAAAAAAATAATAAAATGGTGAATAAAATAATAAAAATAGGTTTATCAGACCACTTGTAAATATGCTTTTTTTCCCCCTTAGGCAATCGGGGTTAAGTGACTTGCCCAGAGACACAGCTAGCAAGTATCAAGTGTCTGAGGTCAGATTTGAACTCAGGTCCTCCTGACTCCAAGGCCAGAGCTCTATCCACTTTGCCACCTAGCTGCCCCATTTTTTTTTTTTTTTGCTTCACTCTTTTTGCTTCACACCTATACAGGACAGAATGCTGAAATGTGAGTCAGAAAGACCTGGGTTCGAATTTGATACCTCCTAGCTATGTAGTAACCTCTCTGAGCTTTACTTTCATCATTTATAACATGGGATAATCACATATTATTATTAGCAGCTGCATTATAGGGTTGTGGTGAGGCTCAGTTCTCATGCCTCCTCCTCCCTGAGGCATGATTACTGCCTTTACCTTTCATATCATCTCTGGTATAGTGTTGACTTGGTTTAAATGTCCTTTTGTTGAATAGTTGAACTAATGAATGTTCTTTTTTTCCCTGACTAGCCATTCCCCCTTGTCACCATTGTTCTCTGTGCCCCCTGAAATTGCTTTGCCAATATTTTGTATTTTCCCTTTCTCTGCATGTACATGTCTCTACCTCCCCCGTCTGACCACCTAAGCTCCTTGAGGGATGTTCCTTTACTATCTTTGTATCTGTAGTGCCCAGCACAGAATACATGATTAATGAATGGCTGTTGAATATAGTTAAATTGACTTCTATTTGTGGAACACTTTGCGGACCCTAAAGCTCTAATATATTATTATATAGCTATATAATTTTTTGTTTTTGCTTAAGTTGCTTTGAATGATTCCAGCCTCATGGAGTTCAAAGGTAGATTAATGGATACTTTATTTGTAAGTTGAGAATTTCAAAATGGGAATAAAGGCAGATTTTAAAGCTTCCATTTTAGGTGACTTGTAAAGAACTGGAATTTACTCTCCTGCCCCCTTCCTCCCTGCCCCAACCCCCTTCTTCCTGCTAGGAGGTCTTGGACAGCCAAGGCTCCTGCGATTTTTCTTTTTGGTGGTGGAATGTTGACTTGTGCTTCAGGCTTGTTTATTCCCTTTTCTCTGCAAGTGTATTTTGCCGGGTATCGTGCTCTTGTTGAATGGAATCACTGTATCTTATTCAGCTTCCAAACAAATTCTTTATTCTTTACATATCTTCTTTCCCCTCTAAACCTTAGAGGGACCTGCTTGAGTTGCTCTCTGCCTTTCATAACCTGTCTCTCATTCAGAAACCAAGGACAAAAATGGTTGGATCCAATATTGAGTTTTCTTTCTTTTCTTCCTCTTCAGGAAAGTTTTATTTCTGTCTTTTGGTTTTATGTTGCAGTCATTTTCCTCTCTCTCTCCCCCTCTTCTACTATGAGTTTTCCTTGACAAAAGGAAAGAAAAAAAAATCTCCACATGGATTATTTGTGACAGGATGCATGATATTCCACAGCCCTAAACCCCCACCTCTCTAATGAAAAGAGGGAGGTGGATTTTCTCATCTCTTCTCTAGGGGAAGTTTGGCCATTATATAGTAATTATAGTATTCAGTGGGGATAATAATAGTATGTACTTTGCAAGAACTGTTGTGAAAATCAAATGAGATAATACTTGGAAATCTTTTTTTTTTTTTTTTTTTTTTTA
>NW_020954547.1:1468242-1469489 GCF_900497805.2 Vombatus ursinus | reverse complement strand
TCTTAAAGCACTGTATTAATTCCAGTTATTATTTTTATTAATATTATTTTCACTTACATTGTGGTTGTCATTGTGTATAGAAAAAAAATCTCAAATGAGACAAAATTGACAAGTATTTAATGCAGTGCCTGTCACATAGTAGGTGCTTAACAAATGCTTGTTATTACCTTTCCAATGCCCCTTGCTTCCCTTTCCATGATTGAAGCAATTTTATAAGCCTCTTAGCTATAGAGAAGGTGCTGCCCTGCTTTGGTAGAGGGAGTTTCCTTCTTTGGGAGTTCCTTATAGTAATGAAATCACAGACACAGTCCCTATTCACTGTCCAATAAGATCCTCCAATACATGGTGTTTTCCTTCTAACAGAAAGAAAAATGCAGGTCAGGGATCATATCTGTCCATTTCTGGCCTAGCATTTATTAATCATCTCCTGGGGTACCAGGCACTATGTGGTAGGTATGGAGAATACAAATACACAATGAGTTCATCCCTGACCTCAGGGACATTGCATTCTACTAGGGCAGGAGTTCTTAACTATTTTTGTCAGTCAGTAAGTCAATCAATAAACATACATTAAGTACCTGCTATATGATGGGTACTATGCTAAACATTATTTGAAACACTCTGCTAAGTGTGTGTGTGTGTGTGTGTGTGATGGATCCTTTTGGCAACCTTGTGAATTCTCTGGACTCCTCAGAATAATTGGTTGCCTACAGTCCAAAAATTGAAAGAAGTGCTAAATTTCAGTTAGAAGTTAATAAAAATAGAGATGTAATTTTTTCCCCTTTAAGTGCATGGACCCTCTGAAATCTTTGCATGGACTGGACCCTTTGAGGGCTTTGTGGACCTCATCTTAAGAACCCCTGTACTAAGGAGACAGAACAAGTTTACAGATAATTGAATGTAGTGTGTGTGTGTGTGTGTGTGTGTGTGTGTATGTACACACACACAAGATGAATAAGGTGACAAAGGAATGAATTTAGTAATTATTAAAAGCTATATACAAAAGATAATAAGAGCATGTTTGCATTGCTTCATGAAACTATTCACCCTTTCATTTTGTAAAGTTGTATTTTTTCATTTCTTTCCCTTTCCCTCCTTACCTTCTTCACTCCCTCTCTCCCTCCCTCCCTTTCCTTCCTTCCCTCCTTCTTTGTTTCCTTCCTTCTCTCCTTCCTTCTTCCTTCCTTCTTTCTTTTTCTTTCTCTCTCTTTCTTTCTTTCTTTCTTTCTTTCTTTCTTTCTTTCTTT
>NW_020954547.1:1447035-1468193 GCF_900497805.2 Vombatus ursinus | reverse complement strand
CCTTTATCTTTTTGTGGGGGGGGGTGAGCTGGGAAGTCATTTAGATGGGGAGAGACATTTCTCTAAATGTCAATACTTATGAAACACCATTTTAAACCTTTATAAATGATTATCTTCCTTGGTCCTGATGAGGCATTTTCTCATTGCTGCTCAATTTATTTACTCAGGAGACCAATTTATTTCACTACCTCTGTACTAACTGTTTGCATTGACATCTAGGTCTGCTTTGAGCAAGCAACTGTGACAAGTTGTTTATTGAACTGTAAACAGGTATTGTCTGAATCTAAACAATGGCTTTATCTAATTAGGAGACCCTGGGCATCATCTTAGCCCCATGTGGTTAAACTAACCCAGCCTAGTTGCTCCTGCAGATTTTTTCCATCCTTAAAAAAAATCTTGTTGAAGTGAAATCTCTTCATCTGGGAGTAGAGAGAAATCCTTATTGTCTAATGGAACTTTACGTACTGATGTTGTGCAGAAAGAGAGAATTGTCCATAATGGACTGATCAAGGCCGGTCCAATACATTAAATGTCTGAATTGGGAAAGAGAAAAAAAGAATAAACTATTAAAATAAAAGGAAAAGGAATGAAGAATGAATGGGGTCCGTTGCTTAGGTTGTAATCTAGAAAACATTTCTCCCCCTTTCCCTAGCTCCTGGTGGAGGGGGCAAAGGATTCAATGGTGATGATGAAATGATGGCGATATGAGTTTACAGGCAAAAAAATACAAACATGATTATGGAAAACAATAGAACAGAAGGGAAAAAAGTTAATTTTATGGGCCAAAATTTGCAACAGAATGTGGATAAAAATACTTGGGATCTCTTTATCTTCCCCAGCCTTGCTTTTGTGTCAGGGGATGGTAATTGAGTGTGTAATCGATGGTTTTTGTCTTTGGCTGTTGGTGCTTCTCTTCAAGGTATCACCCAGTAGTGCAGGAAGGCCTTTGTCCAAGAAGCTCCCCTTGGCTGAGGTTGCTATTATATTTCCCATTCCCCAGGGGATTGCTAATTGAGATGCAGTAAAAATTGAGACTTCTGGGAAGTTTTAGGATGGGAGGCAATAAATGGTTCCCCTTTATAATGGAGTTCTAAGGCACCAGGGTGGGTTATTATTCAAAGGGTAGGAATCCTGAGTTAATATCTGTCCTTGGACAGCTCATGTACCTCTCCCAGGCTGACAGCTCAGATCTGAGTTAGCGCTTTGTATCATTCATCTTCTGTAGACCAGGTTTCAGAGGCCAATTTGCAGGCATTTTAGGGATTCTTTCAGGGTTTCACAGCTACCATGCCAGGGGACACAAAGCCTCATTGGCTAGCACAGATCTGTATATCCTCCCAATGTATGCCCCCCCCTCCCCAAACCATGGTCTGGGCTTTGAAGAAGTTACTACTACTACTACTACCATTATTTTCATTATTGATATTAAACAAAATGCTCTGCTCCTTTACCATTTTCTTCCTCACTGGAATTCTTTTTAATTTTTTAAGCATTTTAGTCCTGAGATTTCCCCATTCCTCCTAGACTGATTTCTCCCATGGCACTTTAAGACATGGATACTGTTTATTCTTTTGTAAACACTTTAAAACTGTGCTTTCAAAATCTTGAGTATGCACATCTAAGGACATCTTACCATCCATCACACCATTATTCCCTCCTTCTCACCTGATAAAGCATTCAGTGGAATACAATTCAAGACTTCATGACTCCCTCCCTGAACAGAAGGGGGAGACAATGAGCATTTATTAAGTGCCTATTATATGTCAGATACTGGGCCAAGCACTTTACAAATATTAGCTCATTTGATCCTTACAACATCCCTGGGAGGGAGATGCTATTATTACCCCCATTTTACAGCTGACAAAACTGAAGCAGACAGAGGTTAGGTCATTTGTCCAAGAAGTATATGAGGCTGTATTTGAACTCACTTCTTTTTGATTCCAGGCCCAGCATTCTGTCCACTGTGTCACCTAGCTGACCAGCTGGACAGTTAATACATTAAGCTTTGGAAGTCTGTCTAGGGGCTGAGCTAGTCAAATTGATAAGTGAGGGACTAAGTTCCAACTCATCCAACCTACCATATCTAGGCCTGCCCCAGACCATGCTTGACTTCTTTGTATCCTGGGGCCATATTTTAATCCTCTTCCCCTCACTCCTTATCACTTTCTACCTCTGAAATTCAGTTCTTTGTTCCATAGTTTAAAGAAGGCTGTTGATTATATTGATGAGCTAGAAAGCATCCAGAGAAAGAAAACCAAGATGAAGAAGGGCCTCCATCAGGATCAAAGGAACTGGCCTGGAAAAGAGCATATTCTTGGGAAACTGACAGGTGTCTTCGAGTGTTTGAAGGTCTATCATATGGAGGAGGGATTAGATTCATAATTGGCCCCACAGAACAGAACCAAGAATAATGGATCAAAAAATAAATTTAAGCTTAATCTCAGGAAAGCCTTCCTATCAATGAGAGCTTCAAGAAGTTATAGGGTCCCTCTTCCTGGATTATTCTAGTGGAGATTCCATATTACGTATAGCTTGGACCAGCTGAGATCTCTGCACAATTCCCAGTTCTGGGATTCTGAGTTCTGGAGAGGGGTGGAGGTAAAGCAAAAGAAACTGAGTTTTGTTTTGGACATGCTGAGTTTGAGATGCCCACTGGACACCCATTCAGAATGTCCAACAGTTGGTGATGTGGCAATGGAATAGGGGAGAATGATTAGGATTGGATGCATAGACCTGAGAGTCATCTGCATAAAAAGATACTTAAAACCCTGGGAAATGATGAAGTCTCTAAGTAAGACTATATACTCTTTAAGTGAGAGTATACAGTGAGAAGAGACAAGGATCAAGGATAGAGCTTTGGAGTATACCCATAGTTAGAAGATGTGATATGGACAATGATCTAGCAAAGAGACTTAGGAGCAGAGAGGTGGGAAGAGAATTAAGAGGAAGTAATATCTTGAAAACCCAGAGAGAACGACTTAGGAGGAGAGAGTGGTTTGCATTGCCGAAGCCTACAGAGAAGTCAAGAAGGATGAATATTAAAAAAGTTCATTAAATTTGTCAATTAAGAGATCATTAGTAACTTTGGAGAGAGCAGTTTCAGGTGAATCAGGAGTGAAAGGTAAGGTTGACATCAAGAACTTGAGGGATTTGGAAGGATGATGGTGCCCTCCATGGAAATATGGAAGTTCAGAAGAGCAGTCAGTTTAGGGGGTGAGATAATGTAATTGTAACTCATCCTTGCCTATTCATCCTGTGCTTCTCACTCTCATTGGAAAATGAAAACTGTGTATGTGTGACTTAATGGCCAATCCCTAGAGCACAAAGCCAGGTTGAGGGGCATTTGCAGCCACCACAAGATGAACAAGTGGGGAGAAGGGCAGTGGGAAAAATTTCCTCTACATCTAGATTGGCTATGGGAGATGCAATCCATTTTTCCATCCTTTGAATGAAATACCTCTTGGGGTTAAACTGTAGCCCCCTTAAGGTCATTCCTTGACCCCTTCTTTGGAGGTCTGCTTAAGAGATCAGATTTCTGATTGTTATACCTTTCCTATGCACTGGAAATCAGATCTCTGCTGGTAACTCATAATATTTTATTATATATTCTGATATCCGTGAATATATTTCATCTCCTAAATTATAAGAACCTTGAGACTAGGGACTGTTTTTCCCTTCTTTGCATCCCAAACTGTGCCTAGCACATAGTAGGCACTTAAGTCAAAGACTTCCTTTTGTTTGGGGTGGGAACTCCTGGTATAGGAACTTCATCCAGGGACACAGATCACAGCCACTCTGTAACAATGTCCTGGAGCATTGCCAAGGGCACAGGGAGGTTAAAGGACTTGTCTATTGTCACTCACCTAGTAGAGGTCAACTCAACTTGTCAGAGGCAAGGCACGAACCCAGATTTCCCTCGACTCTCTTCCTTATGCCATTGTAGGTACTTAATATGTGTTTGTCAAATTGAGCTGAAAGAAAAAAGGGAGAGAAATGTGTGTTTTGCTGCTTCTCCAAAAAGGCTACTATACTTATCAGGAAAACCAAATACAAATCCTTTCTATCTTGTCATAGGCGTGCTGAGCTCTTTTTGGAGTTGACTCATTTAAGATTGGTGGTCACACGCTAAGTCCCTATTGGTGGGTTCATTTCAAGTGTCTAATGAAATATGAATCTCTTTAAAATTTAATGCTAAATCAATATTAATTCAATAAAATATTTTAATCCAGGACATTAATATTTCATCTTTTTACACAGACTCGACGATTTCAAAAGCCATTTTCATGCTTTTGACAAGCTGTCCAGTTCTGCCAAGATGACATCGGAATATTCCTACCTGTATCGCTTGAGCTGCCCAGGTCAACAGTTATGTTTATTCAAAGCCTGGAATGAATGCAAATGAGATGCCCAGCATAGAGCATCAGATAGAAGTTTACCTTGTTTAATAGAGTTTATACTTTCTCTTGTCTCTGCCTAGAATATACTTAGAGGGAGTTTCTCGCTCAGCCTCTCAGGTTAATCCTTGTTCACACTAGGGTTTGACTCATATCAAACCTGGCGTGCTGAGGCACCTGAAGGCTGTCACTGACAAGGGGTTGTAAAGAGATGGACTGCCACTGATCGGCTCTAAATGAGCCGCTTGCACCTTGCTGATAAAACCAGAGATTTAGTGGAGCAGACAGGCCTGAGCTTAAACAGGCTTCTCTCTCTCTATTGAAACACTATCCATCAGTTTCATCAGTCATCTCCCCTGTCAAGCACAGTCAGCTAAAACAATGGCTCGGGTGTTGGAGTTTAGTGGAGAAAGGGAGAGGGGGGCTCAGATGTCAGATAGCAGATACTGATGGGGTGCTCTGATCATAGGCTTGGTGGCTGGGTCCCCAGTTGAATTCTGATTAGGCCATCTGATAGGCTGGATGTCCAAATCAAGCCATAAAGACTTTAGAGATAAGGTAATGATAATGAATTATGGAGAGAGAAAGAAAAAAAATTGTGTAGCTCTGATCGAATCCAAGGAGTGTTGGGTGATGGCTAAAGCAATAAAGCTACCCCTGCTGGGCCACCCGCCTTCATTTGTCTTTAACATTTCTGTGCTACAAGAGGTCTGAGCCATTGGGGTGAACTGCAGAAATCTCCCAAAGAAGAAAATGGGAACTGAACACATTAAGAATTTGTTGGTCATTGCCTACCCTTGTGCTAGAAGTTTTAAATGAAATAATATGATCATTGGATTTTGTGTGTGTGTGTGTGTGTGTGTGTGTATTGAGGTATGTGGGTTACTCTGAAGGGGATACAGGTGGGAACAAAGGTAGGCTAGAAAAAATGTACATGGTAGACATCCATAAATGAACATAGTTTCTCGTATATTTACTAGTTTTTGACATTGATATGGCTGTCCTATTGCTGAGTTCTCAGGTCACAAAAGTATTTAAGAATAGACTATTTGGGAAAGAAACACATGTAAAGAATGGAACCAGAGTAATACAGTGAGAAGAGCATTGGCTCTGAAATCAGAAGACCTGGGTTTCAGATACTGCCCATGTGGTCATTTAGTCTCTCTGGCCTCAGTTGCCTTATCTGTAAAATAAGGGTGTTGGACTAGACGGCCTCTGAAATCTCTTTTAGCTTGGTGGAGGCAGTGTGGTGCAATGGAATGAGCACTGAATCTGGAGTCCAAGGACCTGGTGTTGGTGTTTTCCTCTTTGAGTCTTTTTTCTGACTTAATTGAATGTGGAGTTGATAGGATTGTTACTACCCATCCTCTCCACTAAGTACCTCAGGAAGTATAGTGTACAGTGATCTGATCCAAACTCTGTCTTGTAACCACTTTGGGCCTCATTTTCTTCATATGTAAAATGAGTGGGTTGGGCATGAGGTCCTTCAAGATGTCTCTTCCATCTCTAGATTTATGATTCTGTCACTCAAGAAAGCAAGACATGTGTGCTCTGATTCTGGTAAGTAAATGGTCTCTGCATCAGTTAGTGGCTTACGTAGTATGGATCTCCATTTCCTCTTTGGTAAGGCACTAGTAATGGACTTTCCTAGGCACCATGGGGGAGAAATCCTTTTTCTCTATTCTCTTTCTAGTTTCTCCTCTGAAGAGCCATGATAGGGTAGGACTACCATTGTTTTATTGTAGGGTCTTCACATCTGGGGAAGTGTGTTTTTTGTGTCCGAGAACGTGTAGCTCCACTCCTCTGTTGCTTATGTGAAATTTCTTCCTTGCCCTTAATTGAGTTGATTGCTATGTGCTTGAAATATTCCTATGTAGTTTACCTGCCCCCTCCCATCCTCTTCTCAGCTCCTCACCTCTCACCCTAGCTCTTCTCCTTGGCCTCAGGACCAAGGATGTTGAGGTTGAAAAATACTACTTCTGCTGCCCTATTGAGAGAGCAAGTTGGGAAAAAGAGGGTCCTTTCACTATCTGCAAAAGAGAGATTAATTTTTGGTTTCCCAAGTTGGAATACATAGAAACATTAGCGTACTAGAGGGGAGATTCAGTCTGAGGTCTGAGAGAGACGCAGAGGTCCCCCTGGAGAAGCAGAATATAGTGGGGAGGGAAAAGGGGCACATGATATTGTCAGCCCAGTCTCCTATAATCAGCCCCAAGGGCATCCAGGCCTTGCAGCCTGACAACATATCTTTCTCTTCCAGCAAAACAACATGGTACTCTGCACACAGCTGATGGTTAATATGTCTTTGTTTATTAGAGAAATAGCATGGTGTAGTGCAAAGAATGTTGGTCCTGGAATCAGGAGAAGCTTGAGTTTGAATCCAGTCTGACGCTTACCAATTGTATGATCATGATCAAGACATTTCACACTGGTGAGTCTCAAGAGTCCTCATCTGTTAAATGGGGATTAAAACCCCTGCAGAACTAACCCAACAGGATTTCTGTGAAGCTCAAATGAGATAAGATTTATAAAATTTAAAGAGTCAATGTCTTTATAATTTTATATGTCTTTATAATTCAATGTCTTTATAATTCATTGAATTAGTGAGTGGATACATCAAGATGATGGCTATGCCCCTTTTTAGGTTGCTTAGTTATGCCTAGTCTTACAAGTTAGGTCAAGTCAACAAGCATTTATTAAGCTCTTACTAAAGCCTGGGGTTCGTGCTGCAATAACTGATGAAGCAATCCTAGCTGATCCTGTCCTTACAGCCTATCTTCAAATGCAAAGTTCAAATAGATATAGATATAGAATGACAATGTTTTGATAAAAAGTGAAAAAGAAAAAAAATTTAAATCTTTAATTTTTTTTCTTTAATTACTATTCCAACCTTTACCTCCGTGCCTCTGCCTAAGCTGTCCCCCTCGCTGGGAATGCTACTGAGGCAATGGTAACCCTTAATTCCATTCCATCTCTAGTCCAAGTGGTCACTCCATTAAGGTCTTTCAGATTGCCTCAGCTGTTAGTGTGTGGTCCCCTTCCAAATCACTTGTGGTTATTATGTATATATTTGTATCTGCATATGTCTCCCTTTTTCAGCTCCAGAGATCAGGGACTCTTTTCCTTTTGTTTTTGTATCTTCAATACCTAGAACAGGCTTAGCACAAGTAGAGGCTTAGTAAATGCTTGTTGATTGTTTTCATATTTCAAAGGGTACTAGTAATTTTATGGAAGTGAGGAATTTTAGTGGAAAAGAGAAAGGAGGAAAAGGAGAATTTTTTTGAGACTGGGTCTCCCCATCTCTCAGTGCTAATGCCAATACTAATCTACAGAAGAGTTTTGACTTGTTCCATTTCCAATTTGGACCAGTTTGTCTCTCCTTAGCCAACCATAATGGTGCTAGACTTAGTGCGGCCATCCAATTGACTTAGACCAGGGTGGTGAACCTATGACCTCCAGGCCACATGTGGCCCTCTAGGTCCTCAAGTGCAGCCCTTCTGTGAACTTTGGATTCAGCCAAAAGGCTGCTCAGAACTCCCAAGGTCAAGTTATCTACCATCCTCAGCCTCTCCAGGAACAAGGAGTACAGGCAAGAGCCACTATGACTGGCCAAGAATACATTCTTGGTGTTAGGGGAACATACGAAGACGAATATTAGATGGGGTCCCTGTCCACAAGGAACTCACATTCTAGTAGATGGAAAAAGACAATATGAAGATAAATGAAATAAGAAAGGGTTGGTTGACAAATAGTTAATTTAAGTTCCTTTCAATAATTAGCTCCTTTGAGAAGGTGATCTAATTTATAAGAATTCAATTTGGGTAAAAATTACAAGATGATTGATTTCAAGTCAATATGGAAAATTATTTTCCAATAAACATCTATTCTCTAGTGGAAAGGGATGCCTTGAGAGGTAATGAATTCTTCATTGATGATAGTATATATTTAAAAAGAAGCTAGATGACCTTTTGTTCCAGAAAGTCATAAAGGGAATTCCCGAACTATATGGGGAAGTTTGGTTTGATTTCTTGGTTGCTTCCAAATCTAAGATTCTGAAATTTGAAGATGAATCTAACATTTCAGATTCAATTGTTTTATATAAAGCTAGGTATACCACAGAATAATGTGCCTCAATTCTTGCACATGACTTGCAGAATATGTTTCCTCTTTCAATATTACTGTACTCCCATAGAGATGTTTCTCTGAAGCAATTTATCTCAATATGTACGATAGGGTTGTTTTTAACAATTAACCAGAGATTTTTTAAACTATGAAATAATGTCAGCAGTACTGGGATCTGGTTGAATGAATGTTCTGCCTTCCATTCTTCTTCTCCCCCCATAGCATCTGAGCTACAGAGCTCAGCTCTCCTTTTATTATGGGTGGCGTTTATGATCAATTCTGTTATGTTCTAAGGAGCCTTATGCTTCCAGGGGACTTTCGTAGGTTGGAAAGAGATTGAGATTAAAAGTTTCTAGTAAACAGCATTTTCTGAAAGCTATTTATATATTTATATAGTATTAATTGGTGTCATTAATAATATTAAAGTGTGTCATGGACCCCTTTGGCAATCAGGTGAAACCTATGGACCCCTTCTTAGAATAATGGTGCTTTTTAAATACAAAAGACAAAATACACAAGATTACAATGGAAACCAATAATATTGAAATACGGTAATTAAAATATTAAAAGAGCTCACTGAACTCAGATTAAGAAGCTCAGTTAGAGGTTCCTCCAACTCCTCTACTAACTGTAGATTGTTTAATCTTATATCAGAGCCTGTAATAACTGTGTCTTTGGGGTCTACTATATGTTTTTGCATTATAGATGAAACATCATAATCAGGCTTTTATAGATAGGATTCCCTAATAAAAACTTTGCTAAGGAATGATTAATTTATGATGCTTTTTTCTTTCCTGTTCTGCAGTGCCTATTCTGCAATTTACAGTAACTTACAATTACTGGATAACAGTAACAAAAGCTAGCATTTAAATAGCATTTTAAGGCCTGCAAAATACTTTGCATATACTATCTAATCCTCACAAGAGCCCCAGGAGTTATTCCCAGTTTACAGATGAGGAAAATGAGGCAGGCAGAGGTTAAATGATTTGCCCAGGGGATCACATAGCTAGAAAGTACTTATGTACTATTAGAAATCAGGTCTTCCTGACTCCACGTCTGTTGTTCTATCTACTATTCTACCCAGGTATTTTAGAAAGGGACCTAGGTACACTAAGAGGTTACTACTTGCCCACAATTATATAGCCCCTGATACAAACATCTGTAATTATAAAATATGTAAAGACAGCCATAGTATGATAGAGAGCTGCCTTTATAGTCAGGAAGATAGGGGTTCTGTGTCTGTCACATACTCTTTGTGTCACTCTAGTCATATTTTAGGAATGTTAATTTGGCATGTGTGGGGAGGATGAATTGGAGAGATAAGAGGGTAGACGTAGAAAGATTAATAAGGAGGCTGTAACAATAGTCAAGGTGAGAGATGATATGAGTCTGAACTGGGCTAGTGATTTGGTGAGTATAAAAAGAGTGGTATGCCAGAAATATGCAAGTATAATTGACCATACGTTGCAACTACAGATTTTCTTTCCACATTGCCACTTTTCTCATCACGATTTTGATATATCAAGGGTCAGCATAAGAAATTAAATGGCAATTTTGGGGAGTTTTGTGGAAACTGCAGATGACACGTGAAGGTCAGCAGATGACACAGAGCCTATGACCAAAATACTTCACCCAAATTTTATAGCAAGGTACTGTAAAACATCCCATAAAAGAAAAAGAAAAAAAAATCAGATTTCTTCTCTGGTATGAAGGGAGGGCCAAAAAATTTTATGTGGATTTTCCAGATTGTAGGGGTACTATGATGTGGAAGGGATAACTATAATTAGGTATAAAGGTTGAGAGAGAAGGGGAGGAACCGAAAGATAATTCTAAGATTGTGAGCCTAAATGATGGGAAGGATATGGTAATGTCCTCAGCAGTAACTTGTAATTTTGGAGGAGGGACATATTTAGGTGGGAAGATAATGAATTCCATTTTGTACATGTTGAGTTTAAGAAACTGATGGATCATCAAGGTGGAAATATCTGGAAGACAATAATTCATGTGGGACTAGAGTTCACAAAATAAATTAAGACTAGTTATATAGAAATGGAGCCATTTGGGTAAAAAGATAGTGTGACCCATGGGAGCTGATGAGATCCACAAGAGAGGTGTTGTAGAGTGAAAAGAGATGATATCCTAGCATGGATCCTTGGGGATTACCTATGGTTAGTGGATGAGAATTGGATGAACCACCCAATGTGACTTAGAAGGAACTTTAGAAAGTTAGCAGGAGAACTTATAGTTTTGTGACTTGGTTCAATTCTGGCCTCAGATACTTACTAGCTTTGTGGCATTGGGCAGATCACTTAACCTCTGTTTGCCTCAGTTTCCTCAATGGTAAAATGGGGATAATAATAGTACTTACCTCATAGGGTTCTGAGGATCAAATGAGATAATATTTGTAAAGCACTTAGCACAATGCCTGGTATATAGAAGGTGCTGTATAAATGCTATTATTATAATTTTCATCATTATCCTCATCAGAAGTCAAAGCAAGAGAGCATCTTCAGGAGCATGAGATGGTAGTCAGTGTCAAAAAACTGCAAGGTGCTAAAGTACAATAAGAACTGGGAAAAATTCATTAGATTTTGAGCAATGAAGAGATTGCTGACAATCTTGGTGAGAATGATTTCAGCTGAACACTGGGACCAGAAGCCAGATTACAAATGGTGAAGTGAGTGGCAAGTTAAGAAATGGAACAAAGAGTTTGGGTGACCCTTTCTAGAGGTTTCAACATGAAAGGGAAAAGGAATATGGACAATAGCTTGAGGTGAATGGTAGTCAAGTGTTTTTTTTTGTTTATTTTATTTTTAGGAGGAGGGAGACCTGGGAATGTTTTTAAGGAACAGGGAAAGAGGCAGTGCTTAAGGACAGATTGAGAAAGAGAGATGAAGGAGAGAACAAGACCAAATGATAGAGTGACAGAGACAGAGAAAGAGATAGATAAAAATGGGGGGGGGAAGGAAGGAGAAAAGCAGAGAGAGAAATAAAGAGGGGTGGGGGAAGGAGAGAGAGAGACAGAGGGAAAGAGAGACAGAGGGAAAGGCAGACAGGGGAGAGAGAGCAAGAGAATGAGAGGAGAGATCAAGAGAGGAAGAGGGAGAGAGGAATATTGATTTACAAAAATGCATCCTCCAAAACACCTACTGAATAGAAGTGCCTAGGGCATACAACGACCTTAACCTAGCCTTGTTTAAATGTCAATAATTCAATTCATAAAGGACCCATGATTTTATTAGTATTTGGTATTCTCTTCAATGATGTTGGTTTTAACCCCAGATGCCATAGCTGAAAAATTCATCAGCCCCTGGGTAGCTTGGCAATGAGTCTCTCCAATCTTAGCTAGGATGGTCCTCAGATAATAGGCATGCAGCCCATCTCTGAGTCAAGGCTCAAAGCTTTTTCAGATTGATAACAGAGGTTGGGTTCTTCTAGCTTAGGTTTCCTAGGGAAACAATGGATCATCTGGGCCCATGTCCAGTCATCCTGATCTATATCTCACCCTTGGACCCAGATGGTTCTGGAGGAGAAAGTGCACAGCCCTCCCTCTCTTAAATCCAATCACCTTCCTGATGTCATGGTCCTCTTTGAGAATAATGGACAAACAACAACCTAGGGAAACAAGAGTACACTGGAAAGAAAACTGATGATGGAGTCAAAGGTCCTAGGTTCAAATCTTATCTCTGTTATCTACTACCTTTATGACTATAGGCATGCCATATCCCCTCTCTGGGCCTCAGTTTCCTTATTTGTAAGATGAGGGAAGTTGAATTTAATGGCCCCCAATGTCTTTTCTAAATCTACAATCCAATTATCTTAAATATGTAGGGTCACTTCTACCCCATCTCTAAATCTATCCATAAAATGAGGTTAGATCCTGAAAATGTTTTCCATCTAAATCCCTGCTATTCCAGAAGAATCAAAGCTCTGCCAGTTCCTTCTATCATGCTAGAGAGGCTATAGTGATGGAGTGGGTAGCTGTTATCCCAAGGACCCTCTTAGCTGGATTCTAAGAAGCTTATCACCAGATTGCCTCCAGAGTGATGCAAATTTTTAGGCCACAGCAACTCTCAAAGACCACCTACAAAATTGGAGAGGGGTTATAATCTATATCCATTGAGGTAGTGCCTACATTAATGAAAGCATAGGTCCTTGAAATATATGAGAGGCTACAAATTGAGGTATTTAGATGGTGCAGTAGGTAGATAGAGCACTGGCATTGGAGTCAGGAAGACTCAAGGTCAAATCTGGACTCAAATACTAACTGTGTGACTTTGGGCAAGTCACTTAACCTCAGTTTACCACAGTTTCCTCTATAAAATGAGGATAATTATAGTGCCTACCTCTCCCAGGGTTGTTGTGAGAAGCAAATGAGATACTAATTTTAAAGTGTCACTTAGCACAGAGCCTGGCATATAGTAATCACTACATAAATATTCGCTATTATTATTGTTATTACTATTACTATGTAAATGCTACAATCATCATCATCATTAAGAAGAACACAGGTCCTCTACACTTTCACTTGTAATGCTTTGATTTTTGTGATAAGCATATCCATATTGTAAATTCTGCATTCCTTCTCTCTCTCTCTCTCTCTCCCTCCCTCTTTCTCACTCCTTCTCTCTGTTCTGTCTCTCTTTGTGTCTCTCTCTGTTTCTTTCTCTCTTTCTGTATCCAGAGATGAGCAGCCATGGCTTTAAGTCTATGTCACATTGAGGTTATTGGAGGAATTAAGCATGCTAAGCATGAGGTAGAAGAGAAGACTGAGGTGTGCCATGATAGCTGTCTTCAAGTATTTGAAAGTCTTTCACGAGGTAGAAGGATTAGAAGGATTAGACATGTCCTATTTAACATCAGAAGGAAGAACCAGGAGCAATGGGTGGACATTGCAAAAAGGAGGATTGAAGCTTGATGTCAGGAGCTATTTCCTAACAGTGAGAGGTGTCCCAGAGTGGAAGGGGCTGCCTGAAGCAGTGGGTGCAGTGGTGGAGGTTGGGGGTGGTGGTAGATCTCTAAGCAGAAGCTGGACAGCCACTGATTGGGTATGTTACAGTGGAAGCTCCTTTTCTGTATGGGTTGGGCTAGTTGGCTGCTGAGGTCCCTTCTCACTCTCAAATTTTGTGATTTTGTAATTCATAGACTGGAAAAAGTTAAATTATTGCCTGCTTAACAGCACTTTTTCTTTAGGCTATGACAAATTATTCTATTCTAATTTAAACATATTGGAAATATCACAATTTATGGAGGTTAAGTATGAAACCTCTTCAATGAGGCTCCCCCTCAGCCCTTCTCAGATCTTCCTTCAGGTGGAGAAATTACTTTCACATGCAACCTGAGTCTTCAACAATGTCAGTACAGCTTGGTGAGGCAAGTAAATATTGTCTTAAGCACTGCCTGTGCTCTGTAACCTTTTCAGGCCTCACAGTCCTGTCAGGAAAAGGGAACTCAGCAGTGCCACCTCTGAGAACTTTCATTATATGTCATTCGGTGCCCTGAAAGGAGAGGTTGCATTGTTTCATGCTCTTCTCTCCATACGGCCACATTCCTCTGGTTAACTTTTCATGCCTGGAATAAATCTTTTGGTGTCTGTGTTTTGACATTTTGCTAAGCACAGTGTACAGAGCAGGATCTGCTTCTGTTGAGGAAACAGTCTATGCACGATGTTGGAGTCTTCCAGGGTGAGGGGATGTGAGTTTTTCATGAATCAATCAATCATCACACATACATCATAGATTCAGAGCTGGAATAGACCTCAGAAACCACTGGGTCCAACTTCCTCATTTTATATAAATAAAGGCCTGAGTTCAAATATGCTTGGTGACTGTGTGAGACTGGGCAAGTTGCTTAATCTCTCTCATTTTCAAGTTCCTCATCTGTGTATACCTTCATGTATATACACATATATACCTTCACACAGTATATACATACATACACACATACATAATGCACATACAGGTGTATACATAGTGAATATATGCATATATATGTATAATATATATCATCTTTTAGCAATGATAATTGAATTCATGGAAGTTTATGAGATCATTAAATGAGATAATATAAATGGAAAAAAAGAAGGCCAAAACTAAACTTAGAGGGATAGCAACGATTAGTAGGTGTGCCCTGCATGAAGATTTAGCAAAAGGAACTGAAAGGAATGTTCAGCCAGAGGAGAACCAGGAAACACCTGAGGCATGAAAACCTAGAAGAGGATGATAGACAGTGGCAAAGGCTGCAAAGAAGTCAAGAAGGATGAAGATAGAGAAAAGGCCCCTATATTTGCAATCAAGAGATCATTGGTGACTTTGGAAAAAGCAGTTTTAATTGAATGATGAAATTTGAAGTTATGTTATTGAGGTTTTAGAAGAGAATGAGAGGATAGGACATGGAGGCCCTAGGACAGATGACTTTCTTAAGGAGTTTAGTAGAGATATTGAGGAGAAGATATAGAATTATAGCTAGTGGGGATGGTAGGATCAAGTGAGGGTTTTTTTTTAAGGAGGGGAGTGACAAGAATATATTTGTAGGCATTAGGAAAAGACAAAACAGAGAGGAGAGATTGAAGATTAGAGGGAGTGGGAATGATTGATAGTGGGGGGGACAATCTGCTGAAGAAGATAGGGGATAAGATCAAAGGTAAATGTACAAGATTTTGTCTTGGTGAGGAGAAAGGAAACCTCACAAGATACAGATGTGGATAGGAGGAAGAAGTAGGGGAAAATGTCTGAGTTTTTGAGAAGAGGAAGAGAGAAGAGGGAACTCTTAATACATGGTCTCAATTTTTTTTTTTTTTGGTGAACTACTAAGCAAGATCTTCAGTTAAGATAGTCGAGGGATCAGGTGCTGTAGGTGCCTTGAGGAAGGACCATTAGGTTTGGAATAGTCTCTGTAATCAGTGGGAGAATAAATTGCCCAGGGAGGTAGAAATGGATTGCCTTGGGTCAGTAATGGCCCAATTGAGATTATGTAGCATAAATTTATCGTGGAGCCAATTGGGATCATTCTGTGACTTTCTTCAGGTCTTCAGCAGCATGTGAATAGGAGAAAAGGAGGCACATGATATGAGTAATCCAAGACTGGGGATTGGCATGGTGTAAGAAGGGTAAGGGTGTAATAGGATAAGGGTGCAAGGTATTTGAATGTAGAATTGATTCATCAACACATCAAAATTGGAAACAAGGAGAATGCAGCCAGTATCAAGACTTGCAAAAGAACTGATGGATAGAGGGATTACATGTCACAGTGAGGATGATAAATTAGGTTAGGGGTTGCAAGGTAGAAGGAAATATGGAATGATAATTATGAGAAGATAAAGGAATTTTGAAGTTCACAAATGTGTACATGGAATACTCGTGCATGATAGCAGAAGCAAGAGTATGACCATCTTTGTATGGAGCGAAGGCAGTGTAGAAGAATTTGTCTTGACTGAGGATTGAGGAACTGAGAAGTTAGGTTAGTTCTACCCCAGGCAGAAATGGAGATGGGGGAAAGAAAGACTGTGAGCCAGGCACCAGACTCATTGTGGAAGATTCAGAGGGAGCAAGGTTCTGGGTGATGAGAGTAGAGGGAAAGTTTGGAAGTGGCAATGGGGAGCAAGGAGTATCCCAACTCTTCACCAGCATCAGTGAGTGAGGAAGAGGGAGAAGTAAGTGACATACCACAGTGAATAGTGCAGTCCTGATTATTTTCTTTGGAAAGTTGTCTTGATCTTAACATAACGCAATGCCTGACACATAGTAGGTGCTTAATAAATGTGGACTTACTGACTGGTTCTTGGATTATAAGTGGGTAGATGAAGAGAGATATCCCACAGAGGCTTGTTGCTCTGGATAAAGATACAAGGCAGGAAGTAATGGGCCCACTTATACTGGGCAGAGTCCATGTCATCAGGCAAGATCACAAAGGATGGAAGCAGGAGGGATGTCAAGTCAGACATAGTGGGAACCTGAGTGAATAGGCCCAGGGCAGGGCTGCTTCATGTAGTTCAACTGGCTTCTCAATAGCTACCACCTCTGGGAGGCTCAGAGATTCCTCTTCACTCTTAAGGAGCAGAACACAGGGAAGAAGGGAGTCCCTTTTCTCAGCTATGGACAACTTCAGGAAGTGGATTTTTTTTTCCTTTGATAAGCTTCTCAGTCTAAGGAAGAAACATTTGAATTATCTCTTCATAGAGGCCAGAGCTATAACTAATCTGGGGGTGAACAGGGTTTTATCCTTCAGCATCAAAATAAGTATATATGTATTTTTTATAGATGTGGAACTACCAGAAAGGCTTTAATATCTTGTCCAAACTCACAAAGATAAGTAGCAGAGCTGGGAGATGAACCCAGGTCCTTTGGCTCCAAAGACAGCATGCTTTGACTGTACCATGATGCCTTCTAAAATCCACTTTGCCACATTTTCCTTGCCAGCTCCTAGTGCCTTCCAAACTCACCCCCAGCAGCTTATATATCTATATAGTATTTACTTTTAAATGAATGTACATGTTCTTTCACTTGGCTAGACTGTAAGCTCTTTGATGGCAAGAACTATTTTCACTTTTGTCTTTGTATCTCTAGCATCTAGTACAGGGCCTGACAAATAGCAGGCATTTAGTAAATGTTTATTGATTGATTGGTTGATGACAGTGAGAAGTTTTTGCTTGGGATGATGTTATAGAATCTGGGCATCCCTGATGTCTGGGCACCCCTAATAAAGAGTTATTCTTTTCATCTTCCTCTATCTCAGCCTCACCTGGTTTGAATGAAATCTGTCATCTCTCCTTCTTAGATCTCTGTACAGACAGCATCACAGGAATGGAAATGATCTGGGGAAAGGGACAGCAGTTGAGTGCTATTGGTTTGAAAGCTTGTCAGACTAACAGCCTTTCTGCCACATGCCATCGATGGACAGCCAGATAGTTAAAACAGCAGAGCTTTCTAATTTAGGACTGAATTCTTGGTATTGATGCAGGGACCTCCCTTGCTCCATCTTATATCTTTGATTTACTGTGATGTTTACTGCCCATTAAGCAGTCAAGCCATACAGAAACATTTTGACGATCGACACAGAAAGCTAAAAAAAAATGCCCTGTAGCTTGCCCCTGGAAAGACACAAAGACAATGGGAATGGAGAATTCCTGCCCATAGCAGAGCTGACTATTGGAACCTGGGTACACCTCAAAGAGTTAATTGCCAAAGTCCTAATTAAGCCTAGTCTTAAAAGAAGAATGCCTGCTTGATCTTGGCAAGAAGCCCATAGGAAAAAAAAAAAGAAATATCTGTCACAGTCTCTGAGAACACAGTAATTAAGGTCTGAAATGCTTCCCAATCCAAGAACAAGAAGAATTCGGAGTTAACTGTTTGAACAACATCTCTTCCTGAAATGGCCCTGTCACTGTATGCTTTGGAAGAACTTTATTGCAGTGTTTATTGTTTGCCTTGGAAAAGGAAGAAGGGTCCTTTTTAGTGGTTGTCTGGTGGTGGGTGGTTTGGGCACTTTGGCATCTTGGAGTCATTTTCTACTTCCTTCTCTCTTACCCCTCGTGCCCAATCAATAGTTAAATCTTGGTGATTCTACTTTGACATTTCTTTAATTAGTCCCTTCCTCTAGAAGGTTCAGTGACTCCCTTGTGTCCCTAAGATAAAGTACAATCTCTGTTTTGTTTTTAAAATTGTTTTTAATTTGGCTTGTACCTACTTCTCCTGTCTTACCTCGTATGAATCTCTTCCACAACATTCTCCATTTTAGTTAAACTTCCTGCTTGCTTTGCCTCATATGAGACAATACAGTTCCTATCTCCATGCCTTTATACAGGCTGTCCCAGATGCCTGGAATGTGCTCTCTCTTTAAATTGGCCTTTAGAATCCTTAACTTTTTCTCAATGCTCAAGTTACTTCTATAGAAAAGTCATTCTGATCACCTCCATTTGCTAGCACCCTCCATCCTGGAAATTATTTTGTATATATTTTGCTCCTGTTTGTATATGTTTACATTGTATTTCCCTTCCACATCCTCCCCCCCCCCCAACCCCATTGAATGTAATTCTTTGAGGATAGGGCACATAAATATTTAAGATGAATTGAAAGAACATTGTATATGTCAAAGATTTGGGTTCAAATCCCAGCTGTGCTCTAGTAAAGTGGTATAATGGAAAAAATGCTAGATTGGGACTCAGGAAGATTTAACCTTCCTTATCCATAAAAGGAGAATAATAATACCATTAGTACCTATCTCAATGGGTTATTGTAAAGCTTAGAGGCAATGACCTATATAAGAGAAGTGCTCTGCAAACCCAAGATGTTCTTAGGGTAAAATTCATATCTCTAAACATTTTCATCAATTAAAGAAAGAACAGCTCAATGAATTAAAAATACAACTAAAACAACTTGAAAAGAAACATCCTCAAATCCTAATAAAACAGAAAAAATCTGAAATCAAAAAATCAAAGAAAAGATTTACAAAATGTAAAGCAAATATGATTCAATTGATAAATTTAAAAGCTGTTTTGAAAATAAATAATTAACTAATCAGATTAAAAAAGGATAAAAATCCAAATAGTCAAAACCCAAAATGTCAAAAGTGAAAAACAGAGGATTAGAAACAAATGAAGAATAAATAGAGGAAATTATTGGAAACCATTTTGCCCAATTACACATCAGCAAAACTGATAACTTCAATGAAATAGATAAATATTTGCAAAAATATAAAGTACCCAGTTTAAAAGAACAAGAAATGAGAATTTAAATAATATAATCTCAGAAAAGGAAATTGAGCAATTCATAAATGAAATCCCAAAGAAAATAAATCCATTACCAGATGGATTTATACATGAGTTCTATCAAGCATCCAAAGAACAATTAATTCTAATATTATGTGAACTGTTTGCAAAAATAGGAAAGTGAGAGATTCTGCCATTTTTTCTGTGATACAAATATGACCTTCATACCTAAATTATGGAGAGAAAAAGCATAGAAAGAAAAATATAAACCAATATCCCTAATGAATGTCAACTCAACAATATTAAATAAAGTATTAACAGTCTATAGAAACATATTCAAAATCATGTAGTAGAAAAAGGTTGTATTTTATTCCTGTGATACAGGGTTGGTTCAATATTAGGAAAATCATAAACATAACAGGCTGTACTAATAGCAAAAATAATACAAATCACATGATTATATGATTAGATATGGAAGCAGCTTCTGACAGAACATAACACTTATTTGAATCAAAAATATTTTTAAAAACATAGGAATAAATACACTTTTACTTAATATGGTAAATAACATCCCTATGAAGCCAAGAGCCAATATTATCTGTCATAGAGAAACTATAGAGGCCTCCAGTCCAATAAGACTGAAATAAAATAAGGATTTGTATTATCACCCTTATTAAATGATATAGTTGTAGATATGCTAATTACAGCAATAAGACAAAAAGAAAACAAGTTGAGGGAATACGAATATACAAAGAGGAAAAAATAGAAGTAAGCAAACTTAGAAGCACAGTTTTTAATAAACTCAAGACCTCAAATACTGGGTTAAAGAATCACTATTAGGGGGCAGCTGGGTGGCGTAGTGGATAGAGCACCGGGCCTGAAGTCAGGAGGACCTGAATTCAAATCCAGCCTCAGACCAAACACTTGACACTTACTAGCTGTGTGACCCTGGGCAAGTCACTTAACCCCAACTGCCTAAGCGAAAAAAAAAAAAAGAATCAGTATTAGAAGAAAACTTTATGGCAAACTGGAAAGCAGTGAGGCCAAAATGAGAGTAAGACCGACATGTCACACAATACCACAAAATGCATACATTGTCTAGGTATAAAAGGTCACATATGAAACAAATGAGAGAATGGAAAGAAAAACCATTTGCAACTATGAGAAGGGGAAGAATTAATGACAAAACAAGGAATAGAGAAGATTGTAGGAAATAAAATGGATAATTTTGATTTTGTGAAATTCGAAAGCTTCTGCACAAATAAAATCAACGCAGTTAAAATTAGAAGAGAGAACACTTATGACACACTGGGAAAAACAGTTGCAAGAAGCTTCTCTGCTAAAGGTCTGATATCCACGATATAGTCTCATAAGATCATATAGTTAAAGCTGGGAGAGACCTTAGTAGCTATAGAGCCCAACTTTTTCATGTTACAGATGAGGAAAATGAGGCACAGGGAGGGTAAATGACTTGGCCAATGTCACATAAATGGCTGGTGCAAAATCTGAACCTAGGACTTCCTGACTCCAAGTCTATCACTCTATCTATCATATGAAGTTGACTCTGGGAGCATATATAGAGAACTGATTCAAATATATAAGAACAAGAGGCCTTCCCTAATAGATATGTGGTGAAAGGATACACGGGCAGTTCTCCAAGAAGAAAAAGAAAACGATCAACAGCAATATGAAAAATGCTTCAAATCATTAATGAGAAAAACAAATTGGAGCAACTGAGATTCTATTTCATCCCTGCCCCCATAAGATTGTCAAGGATGACCTAAAAAAGGAACTCAAAAATGGTTAGAAGGGCAACACAACTACTTTGTTGGTTGTTCTGTTGGAGCTGTGAATTGGTCCAGCCATTCCGGAAAGCAATTTGGAACTTTACCCCCAAATTCGTTAAATTTTGTATACACTTTGCCACAAAGGTTGTA
>NW_020954547.1:1446307-1446963 GCF_900497805.2 Vombatus ursinus | reverse complement strand
TATTGTGCTATAAGAAATGATGAGAGGGATGGATTCAGAGCAACCTGGGAAGATTCCCTGAATTAATTTAGAGTGAAGTGAGCAAAACCAGGAGAAGAATTCTCCATAGGGATTTGGAGTCAGATGATAGTTTCACACACTCATATCTATAATTAAGACAAAAGGTTTTACTTGTGTTAACACATGATAATAATTTATAACGGACATGTAGACTTTATCCTGATGAATGAATATAACGATTGTGAAGAAAATAAACTTTGAAAGACTTGAGAACTTTGAACAATGCAAAAACCAATCATGATTATTCTTATAAGGGAGGCTTAAAAATGAAGGGAAAGACAGAAATGAAATGCCACGAGAGGTGTAACAGAGCTAGTTCCTGTAGTTTTTGCTTGGTAAAATTTCAGTGTGAGCTTTTATGCTTCAGCAATTGGCAAAAGCTATAAATGAGGTTTTGATTTATTGTTTTGTTGAATGTCTAGATTTAAGAAAGCTATGGAGAACATGTTAATAATGCAGACCAAAGTGTTTTGTGTGTACATTTTCCCCCAGAGAGCTGGTTGTTAAATACTTACTAGCACTGACCATGAACAACAGCTAGCCTACAAATTTTACAGAGAGAGAGAGAGAGAGAGAGAGAGAGAGAGAGAGAGAGA
>NW_020954547.1:1444565-1446209 GCF_900497805.2 Vombatus ursinus | reverse complement strand
GAGGAGGTGGAGGAGGAGGAGGAGGAGGAGAGAGGGAGAGAATGGGGAGGTAAGAAGGGCTAGTGTTGCAAAAAAAGAGGGAAAGAAAGAAATAAGTATCAATGAATCATTGAAAAGAGTGAACAGAAGGAGGTTCAGAGGGAGACATAGACAAGCAGGACAGCCTTGAACTTAGTATGTTGAATTTGTTATATACCTTAAAAAAAGAAAATACTCTGGGTAGAGTGGAGATACATGGTTTCATTTAAAAATTCTATTTCTGTTCTTCTTGGCATTGGGAAATGTTATGGTTTGTTGATATTTTGAAGTTCAGAATAACAAAACATAAACAAATAAAAAGTGTTTTATAAACCCTAAAGTATAGTATCATTGTGATCTATGATTACTCACCAGCTTTGTGACCTTAGGTAAGTCATTTAATTTCTCTCAGCCTCAATTTTCTTCATCTGTAAAATGAGAAAGTTGGTCTAAATTAACTTTAAGATCCCTAAACCATTAAATTCTATGAGGCGGCTTTGGTTAAAGCTTGTTATGTTTGTTACATCTGCCACAGCTGAAAATTAATGGACTAATGTCTGTAGCAACGAAGATCAATTAGCAAATTGATCTTGTTAAGGCTTTTATATTTTGAAGCTAATCATTTGCTTGATTTTGATTTGAGTAAGATACCCCACCTTCATCAGAGTTACTAGTATCCATGATCAAATGGATATGCCCTTGAATTCTGAGTAGTTATCTGGATACAAATCTTTCGTTTCACCATAGGTTAGATAATAGTTTCATGCACTGACGTCTATAACTAAAACAAAAGGTTTTACTTGCATTAACAGATAATAGTTTTTCATAATAGAAATGCAGACTTTATCCTGATGAATGAATGAAGTGACTTTTTCACTACTTTGAACATTAGCAGATATTGTATTTCATTTTATCCAATATACTAAATACATAGCTACTGAATCAAAATATTGAAGTTATATTCCTCTACTAATGACATGACAACATTTTCAAATCTTCAGGTATTTGTTTTCATATATTTTATCCATTATATTTTTCACTCATATGATCATATAATTATTAGGATGGGGCAGCTTGGATAGAGCCCTGGGCCTGGAGTCAGGAAGAACTGAGTTCAAATCCAGCCTCAGAAAGTTATTACCTACCTGTATGATCCTGGGCATACAGGTTTGCCTCCATTTCCTCATCTGTAAAATGAGCTGGAAAATGAAATGGCAAACCATTCCAATATTTTTGCCAAGGAAACCCCAAATGGGGTCACAGAGTCAGACACAACTGAACAACAACAATTATTAGGATGGTTTGTTTGCATTGGAAAAGTTAGTAGTTCAATATTTTAAAAAATTGATATCTATCTTGGAATCTCTCTTCAACATCTCTCACATTTGTCCTCTTCTTTCCATTTACACAGCCTCTACCCTAATTCAATTGCTCATTAACAATTGCCTGGATTATTATAATAGCCTCCTAATTGGTTTTCCTGCTTCTGGTCTCTTCCAACTCTAATCTATCCTCCACACAGTTGTTAAATGAATATTCCTAAAATGCAGATCTGTCTATGTCAGACATTTCATTACATTCATATATGATAATTTGGCCATCCTCCCAATTGATGGGAACCCTCTT
>NW_020954547.1:1426046-1444477 GCF_900497805.2 Vombatus ursinus | reverse complement strand
ACTTTCCGGAATGCCCTATCAAGCAACCAACCAACAAGTATTTATTAAGCACCTACTATGTATTAGGTGATAGGGATACAATGAACAAAATTGTCCCTACTGTCAAAAATCTTCAATAGTTCCCTGATGCCTTTGGGAGAAAACACAAAATTCCAGGTCTGATACTTAAATGACTTGCACCTACTTTGCCGGTCTTTGCTTATTATCTCCCTTTGCACACTCTGTTCCATTCAAAGGAGTCTACTAGCTATTTCTTGTTCATATGCTCCATCATCTGCTTTAATTCTGCCCAGGCTAACTGAGATGCCCTGCTCCCTCCTTTCCTCTACCTCTTAGAATCTCTAGTTCAGGCGTGGGGAACCCATGGCCCTGAGGCCACACATGGCCCTCTAGGTCTTCAAGTGCAGCCCTTTGACTTGAGGACCTAGAGGGCCACGTTCCTCACCTCTGCTTAGTTCCTTCAGAGCACATTTTATGCACTATCTTCTGCATAAGGTCTCTCCTGAGACTCCCAAGTGTTAGTGCTTTCTCCCTCTTGAAAGTCACTGTATTACTTTTACCTGTTTTATATTTATTTATTCACAGACATGTTGTACCCCCCCCACCCCAGTAGAATAGATGCTCTTTGAGGAAAGTCACTATTTCATTTTTGTCTTTGTATCTCTGGTGTCTAGCACAGTGCCTTGTACATACTAAGAACTTAAATATTTATTTATTAAATTGTACAGCTAGTGTGGTAATGGAAAGGACCTGGGGGAAGAAAGGCCATATAGGAATTTACTGCTGTCAAGAGGATGGGAAAGGGACCTCAGTTTGGAACTAAATCTATCATTTGAGGAATTCATATATAATGCTTAGTCACATTGTGATAGAGAAGCCTTTTTTGTGGTTGTTGCTGATTGGACCTCTTGATTTCATTGGTGTAGCAAATTCCTATTGAGAAAATATCCCTGCCAAAGAAAATCACAACTATTCAGCAATATATCGTCTTGGAGAGCTACTTGGATCACTCAGTGACTTGCTTAGGTTAAAGGCTAGACTTGAAATCAGGTCTTCTTCCTGACTTAAAAGTCAACTCTCCAACCACTGTGTCCTAATGATTAAAATTATTTGCCTCCAGAGATCCAGTGTAACATACAAGGTATTTTCCTGGGCTGTAGGCCAGCTTAGCCCCAAATATGCTGTGTGGCTTTTGGTAGCTTAGAGAATTTCCCTGCCCTCTCTGTGCTCAAGAGGAAAATATAGTATATCCAATGGATTTTGATTCAGTTGGTGTGGATGGAATAAATGCTTGTCTCAGTTTTTAGTTGCAATTGATTCTTTTGGTATTTTAGAAAGCAACAAAATAGCCTGAAGGAGATAAAGGCCTTCTCAAAATGTTTAACCTGAGAATGATATTTGCAGGGAGGATGTGGCTCATGCTTTCTCACCACTAGCTTAGCAAAGTTTTCATGGAGAGTCAACAGGCCTTTGGATGGCTAAAAGACAGACTCTGTGTTTTCACTCATCCCTTCCACTGTAGCACCTTGTGGATGTTTCTTCTGTGTTTGGTAAAGGGAGAGAAAGGTAAAAATTTATCCATTTTGTGTGTCTCAGACTGATGCCCTCCCTACCCTTTCTCTTCCCCTATCTCCTTTCCTCCTAATAAATTTTACTGTTTTGTTTTGAATTTTTTTGGTACTCTCATAAGTCTAACTCAAAGTGTAGAGTGATACTTTTAACAGCTATTCATTTATTCAGGTAATACATGTCCCATTCAGAAAGGTCATTCAGTTTAAAGAAATTTAGGTAGTCAGTCAACTGACACTATGAACCTTTCTGTTATTTCCTTACTAGTGTCTGTTACATTCTTGTTATGATCCGATACTCTTTGGAGAAATGCTGCCCTCTGGCACAGTATTTTCACTGTCATAAGAGTTTAGTTTCCTGTGATCTCAGTGGTATTTAAAAATAAGCTCTGAACTACATGTTTAGCCAAAGCTATGGGAAAATGGATGTCAAGTCCATTAATCATGGATGAAAAAAAAATTCTCTGGGTTGGAATGTCAACTAGGGAGTAGCTATGCCCTGCACTGTAAAATATATTCAAAAGATCTCCCAATTAGGTCAGCTTGTCTTTCTGCCCTAAAAACATTCATTCATTCCTTCATTCTCTCTCTCTCTCCGTCTCTCTCTCTCTCTCCATCTTTCTCCCTCTCTCTCCTCCCTCCAATTCTTTCTCTTTATTTCTTTCTCTCCCTCTCTACAGAAACTGGTAGTCGTAGCTATAATCCTTACAACACTCTAGGGTATGTAGAGATATTGGACATAAACCTAGTCACAAGCAACTTCTATGGAAGCATATAGCCCAGGGGTTATTAATCTTTTTGCGTGTTATGGACATCTTTGGTAGTCTAGTGAAACCTATAGACCCCTTCTCACAATAATGTTTTAAAATACATAAAATAAAATAAATTATATTATAAAGAAAACCAATTATATAAAAACACTATTATAATAATATAAAAACAAGTTCCCTGACCCTAGGTTAAGAACCCTTGGTCTAACCCATAGTTGTCATTTATACCACAATCACTAAAAAAAGTAATATAAAATCACATTTTGTTCATTAGAAGGAAAATATCTTGGGGTCATTTAAAATAGTCCAAAAACACCCATCTGCTACCTAAATAATTGGCTCAAGATTGATTTAGGAGAGAAAAAAAAGTAAGCAAAATAGTATTCATTTCTGATTATGAGAAGGTTCTGGGAAGGAGTTCTGAATTGCACCCATCAAAAGTGATAGGATAGGAAATGGGATGCAAGCATTCTGAGATCACGTCTGAAATGGAGACGCATTAACAACTAGCTCTTTGCAAGTGGTAAATGGCCATGTATGAATTCACAGTGTAAATGCACATGGCTACAGAATAATGTACATTTGGAACCTGTAAATTGCTAAAGACTTAGGAGGCTGCCTCTCGTCCCTGGCAGATGTTCGTCACATCCCTTAGTGCTCTGGGCAGCTTTCAGAGAAAGGGATTGCTTCTGTAGAGAAGCCGTGTAAAGGCTTTAAAAGAAAAAAATTAAACTGCAGTGGCTTTGAAATGATATACATTTGAAGAACTGCCTTAGTTCTACTGTAAAATGATGCTATTGTTGGACTGCAGTTAAAAATGATACAATTTGTACAGGGTTAGATAACCTGAATTAGGAAGAGAGAACTAAGGATGCTCGGGGGCATGGTGAAATTCACATGATGTCATTCTCCTGAGCTGAGAGCATGCACAATGGTCAGGGAGGAGGGCCAAGATGCCCACCTGCCAAGAACGAATAGGAAATTGGCTAGCAGGTTAATGTCTCAGTGCTATATTTTTGGAATGCTATATTGTGTGTAGAGATGGGGTTGGAAACTCTGAGTCAAGACAACCACAACCTAACCCTTATATGGCACCCTGTCCTCTCTCTAAATTGCTGAATTTCCTCTACTTCCTAATCTGAACTGAGGGTGTGAGCTGGAACAGTTTGTAATACTTTCCCTGATGACAAAAATTCTTAGTTTTAGTTCCATTTCCTAAAAAGCAGTAGACAGGGTGGGGAGGTGGGGTGGGGCAGGGGTCCATAAACTTGGATAACAGCAGTAGCAACAACAGCTAGCATTTATATAGTGCCTACTGTGTGTCAGGCACTGTGCTAAGCACTTTACAACTACTGTCTCATTTTGTCCTCACAACCCTGGGAGTTAGGTGCTATTATTATCCCCATGATAGATGAGGAAACTGAGGCAGGCAGTGGTTAAGTGAATTGCCCAGGGTCACACAGCTAGTAAGTGTTCAGATTTGACTCAGGTCTTCTGACTTCAGGCCTACCATTCTATCCACTGTTCCAGGATGAGGGAAAAAAATGACATCTTAATTTCAACAAAATCAGTTTCCTTTGTAATCCTATGTATTTTATTTTATGCATTTAAAAACATTCTTCTGATAAGGAATCCATAAGCTTCTTTACAGTACCATAGTTGTCCATGGCACACAAACCCCTTCTGTAAAGGAAGATTCATGGTTTCCCTGCCCCCGAGCTAAAAATGTTTTTTCCTTATCCGATCTCCTAGTACTATATATTCCTTATGTAATTCTGTTATTTTAATTGTGCATACTTAACTTTATTATTTTCCTTTACTAGATTGTATGATCCTTGAGGTCAGAGACCCAGGCTTATCCCAGAATACAGAATCACTGCATCTCCACATTGGAAGTGGCCTCAGAGGTCAATTAAGTTTGTAAGTAAACAGGGAGATTTTCCTTTTCATTAGAGGTAGGTTCAGTACAAGAGAAAGCAAAACAAAGCAAAGCAAACGGCCAAAATGACAAAATCTTCCTAATAATTAGAGCTGTCCAGTAAGGGAATGGGCTGCCTCAGGATGGGTACTCCCTCCATTGCGATCTTGAAGGGAAAGCTGCATGACCAGTCAATGGGGGTATTGTAGAGCAGCAAGTCCTTGTTCAAATTCAGATTGCACTTAAATGGCCTTCAAGGTCCTTCCTAACTTGGTGATTCTGTAACTGTCCTCAATCCTCTAGTCCTTACTGAATTGAAATGGAAGGGGAATAGTGTCTCCTATGTGCCAGGCATTGTTCTAAGGTGCCATTTTTTTTTAAACAAATTTTCTCTCATTTCATCCTCAAAGCAACTCTGTGAGGGTTCCATTTTACAGTTGAAGAAACTGAGGCAAGCAGAAGTTAAGTGACTTGTCTGGGGTAATCAAGTGCCTGAGGCCAGATTTGAATTGAGGTATTCTTGTTTCCAGGTCTGTAAGCACCATGGACAAAGTTGGTACTTAGAGTTCTTACAGACCCTTGACTCAGCAGCGAATTGTAGGGTTCTTTTCATGGACTCAAACCTGAACCCCAACACCCCAAGTTTGATTTTCTGGACTTTAAAAGAGACTTTTTCATGTGTTATTAAATGAAATATGTACAGAATACAAGATCCCACTTTGCTGTTTGTTTACTATATTTTTTTAAAAAAGCATTTGATTGCATAGATCAAAATATCCCCTTAAAGGATTCTACTCCAAAAAGGTGTCTCCTGGGCATGTGTGAAAGTGCACATGATGCCTTAAAATATATAATAGGGATAATATTGTTAGATGGCCCTCTAATTAATAACATCAAGACATAAACTAGGGTGAGGTATTGCCTTGGGAAGAATGCCTTACCCTAGTTTATGTCTTGATGTTAATTCACCACAGAGTTCAAGTTGAAGAGGGATTCCCTATAAATGATGAGGTTCCCTAAATGTTCCAGTTTATGAATGAAATTATGCTGATTGTGTCAAACATCTGGGTCATTGCAGAACATCCTAAATGTCAACCATAATCATCCAAAAGAATTTGGTGTAACTATCTGCACGAGAAGAACCAAGTAGATGAAGAATGCCTATCATCCAGACTGCTATGGTATGTGCAGTTGAATGGGCAATGTATATAGGCAGCTGGATTGAGTAGTGGACAGAATGTTAGGCTCGGATTCAGGAAAATCTCAGTTTTAATCCTGCCTTAGACATTTACTAGTTGAATGACTCTGGGTAAGTCATTTAACTTCACTCAGTCTGTTTCATCACCTGTAAAATGATGATGATAGCATTTATCGCCTAGTGTTGTTTTGAGGATCAAATTTGATTTTATATATATATTACATATATGTATGTATGTATATAGGCATATATGTAGATATAAAGTGCTTTGCAAACCCTAGAGATAAATATAAATGCTAATTATTATTATTGTTAGTAGTACTACTACTTCTACAACAACTTCTCTTCCTTATCCTCCTCTTACTCCATCTCCTCCTCATGTATTGGCATGTATACTTTGGAGAGACCCTACAAATGAACATTGAGCTGGTCTAAGAATTGAACAGAGGGAGGAGAACAGGCTGGATTACCTTTGATAAACTGTAAGCTTCTTTTAATAACACCAAGATTCTACCTGAAATGAGAGATTATCTTTTTAATAAGAATATTCTTCCAGTGACCTTTTAGGACTGAGTCATTTAGTTGGTGACTGTAGCCTCTGAAAAGTCAAAACTGAGGATCACTCAAAGGGAAATGGAAAGATACATAGTGGATATAAGTGAGCTGAAAAACATTAAAAGCAAGAACTATGAATGAGAAGTGACATGGTGAAAGTTGTCAAAGAAATATGTGGAATAAGGAGATGGGCTGATCCTGAAGTGAGAGCAAGGAATATCCAGGGATAACCTCTATGATCCAGTAGTATCCTTTCGACGTCGATAGAAGTAGTAGGAAGACTCTGTCATGTTAGGTTGACCCACATAGAGAACTTGTGGGAAAACATGGATGAGAGTTTCATAGAGTGGGCAGGCATATATAGGTTGTGATCTGCTTCTTTGGAGGGAAGATCTACATTGATGAGATCACAGATCCATCGACATTTTGAAGTACTGGAGGGCAAATACATTTTCACTCGGATAATGCATGTCTACTATCCCTACCCTTGATCAGCCTTCCAATGCCACTCTGGTCCAGGGAGTTCCATGTTAGCAGAGGAAAATATAGGATATCCTTTGCTGTCATTTAACAAATGTCATTGCAATTAATAGTAAAACAAATTGCTTTGCATAGCAGTGACCCTGCACAGAATTCTGGATACTGAGATCAGCCTCTGCTTGACCTCAGGAATTTTATTCTTTGATTTGCTAAATTAATTTTTTATTTGTAATCTCAGATTCTGTTGACCTCTGAGAACTCTCCAAGTGAATGCTCTGAGAGTTCATTTTAGTGCCGGGACAACCTTGTGGAGCACTATGAATGATGGTGCTGCCTAATAGGTTATATTTCAGAATCATATTTCAAAGGTCATAAGTTCAAATTCCATTAGCGTTGTACTTATGATAAAATTTCAAGGTTTTTTTCCCACATCACTGGTTTAGAAATTCCACAAAATGATCCAAGATACAGAAAATTTCCTGTATTAGAGAGGAAAAAACCCCTGGGTTATAAAAAAGAAAAACAAATATTGCCTATAGATGTAATAACTGGATTTATAAAGTGCTTTAAGTTTTGCTAAGCACTTTATATACATTATCTTATTTGAACCTTACAATAACCCTATGAGGTAAGTACTACAAGGTTTTGTTTTGTTTTGTTTTATTCATTTATTTATGTAGTCATTCATTCATTCATTTATTTATTGGCCTGGATCTGTAATTCCCTCTACTATATAATGGAGTGTTGCTCAGGTTGCTAAGACATTGATTGACTTGATGGGGGTCACACAGCCAGTATTTATCAGAGGCAGGATTTGAACTCAAGGCTTCTTGACTACAAGGCTATGGTTAATGTGCTATGCTACCTTTATATACATAATATTGCATAATGTTATTTGTAAAAGTAGAGGAACCTCTTCCTTATAAAGATAAAGTAATTAGTCCATGCTCAAATAGTTAGTAAGTGTCTGCTTGGGGAGTTGAACCCAGTTTTTCTTCAATCCAAGGCTGGTACTCTGTCCAGCCCGCTATCTCTAACAGCTTGATAGGGTCTCAGTAGCTATGATCCACAGAGGCCTCATTCTGTACTCATCTCACTAACCTTCCGTTGATCCCCATAGGCATGTTATATGGGGGATTCTTGTTCGGGTACATTATGTACTTAAGGGCCTCTGAGGGTCTTTCCACCTCTGTGATCCCATGATTTCAGGACAGAAGACCAAGAAGGCATGCCTTTAATCTCCAGATGATTGAAACGTTTTACAGCTTAGTATTAAAAATGTTATTAAAAGGACTAAATGGGGTGTGATTAATGTATGCCCTTGAGAGTTGTATCTACAATCATATTAATATTTCTAATGCATGCTCACTTATGACTTTTTTTTTCATGACATCTTCTCGAACTCAATCTGGAGACAAGATATCATGGGCTTTGTTTTGTTTACTTAATTATTTATTTTTTGTCTCATCTTTGTTAAATGTGAACCTCAATTATGGTAAGTACTGAGACATGTTGAATCCATGTTAAGAGGAAATTATTTAACAAAATAATAATGGTTTATATTTGTATAATAGTTTGCAGTTTACAAAACCCTTTCACATTCATTATCTCATTTAGGCATCCTAACAACCTGATGATGTGGATAAATAAATAGCTAGCCATTTTACATCTGAGCAAAGCCTATCAGAGAGCCTATGTGACTTGTCTAGTGACAGAAGCAGTGACAGAATTGGAGTTAGAAGGGGTCTCAGAGTTTAGTTGGTGCCACATGCACTTAAAAACATGGCATGCTTGATAGAGGGCTGGGCTCAGTCTCAGGAAGACTTAGGATTAAGCCTTGGGTGATTCTCTACAACAGGGCCAGCAATGGTCAAAATACTTTGTTTGAAAATTTCCAGAGATGGTTATTAACAGCAATCATTATTATTGTAATCAAACCTAAAGATAAGATGAATGGAACAACAACAACAATATTAATAACATTATCAATACATATTAATTGAATTAATATTTAATTAATATATAATACACAATAACGATATTAAGTTATTTAACAATCAAAAATAAATTCACCTTACCAAGTCCTCATAATCTCCAAGTTACCTGGAATAAAAAGATATAAAAATATAGAGACCTAGAGAAAGAGAATTGACTCATATAGGAACAGAATGAAGTACCTATCATCTCTATTTTTTTGTCTGTTACTACAGTAGTACCAAGGATGCTTTCAGTAAGACTTCAAAGATGAATTTGCTTCTTAATATTTTATTCAGCTAGAAAAAAAGAAAAAAATACTAGCAAGATAATAACTTGGCCTAGGACCACTTCTACTTGAGCCACATTGAAAAAAAGAGAAAGAAGGGTGATAATGATTGTTGTTTGTTTTTCCTTATCAAAGAGGACCATGACATCAGGAAGGTGATGCCATGACTTGCAAGTGAATTGGATTTAAGTCAGGAAGGGCTGTGCAAAGTCACCAGTCTCACTTTCTCCTTCAGAGTCATCTGGGTCCAGTGACAAGATATAGATCACGACAATTGGAGATGGCCCCTGGTGATAATGATAACTCCCTTAAAACTTACCCTATGGTCCAGTTGACGGGGATGTGTGTAATAGCAGCTTGAGAGAGTGCCAGCCAGTGTAACATACAGGGAGGTATATGTATGCCTAGAGATTGCTGCGGTACAAGTGAAGGTCTAGTAGGAGCTCTGAAGCACTGGCCAATTAAGAGTCTGTTAGGACCGTTGATTAGGTGATCATAGCAGTCAGTGTCATAGGAATAGCTTCATCACACTGGTATGACAATTGGCCCCCAATTGACCAGTGTTTCATGGTAGGGCTTTAGGATGTCCGTACCTGGAACTGATTGTAATCAGCTTGACATGAAGGTGGAGGAATAAATGACTCTTCTTTGTGTTCTGTTAGAAGAGGGCAGGATACAGGGGATTAAATCAGAAATACCAGTACTCTATGTGCTCAATTCTTTGGTGTAAAAGATGCCAACTACCAAAGCCCACAAAAATAAATGTACATGAAATAGGTTAAAGATAAGGATGCTTTATTATGTTCTAATGTACTATATAAATACCAACATAATTTCCCTCTTGAGTCTCCTCAAGGCTAAACATACATAGTTCCTTCAACCAATCCTTATGTCAACTGCTTCAGTTTACAGATGAGGAAACTTGGGTCCAGGGAGGCTTATTTATGTAAGGTCACAGATAGTCTCAGAGGCAGGATTTGAATTCATTCCTTTGTTTCCAGAATCACTGTTTTTCCACTGTGCTAGAGATACAAAGATAAAGTAAAAAAAAAATCTGTCCTTGACCTCAAAGAGCTTACATTTTACTAGTGGATATAACGTGCAAACAGATGGGTATATTGGTGATAATTCAAGAAACGAGAGCACTAACAGATAGCGGGAGTGGAGAAGTCTTCCTGTAAGAAGTCTCCCCTGAGCTGAGTTTTGAAGGAAGCTGAGAATTCTAAGAGGTGGAGCTAGAAGGAGGATATTCCAGGCACAGGGTGGGGATCATTATGAAAAGGATTATATAATCAAAGGGCAAGCGCTGGAAGGAAATGCACAGATCACCTTGTCCAAGCTCTTCATATTATGAATTGGCAAATTGATACCCAGAGATATTAAGTGATTTGATTTAATATCAGGTCCTCTGATTCCCAATCCAACATTCTTTTGACTGTAGCTCACTGCCTCCCAAGACAAGGGCACAAACAGGTGGACCTGATGCTTCTCTATCAGACTTGCCCGTAGGTTACAGAGCTCTGAACAAGCAAAATGAACCTACCAGCCATGTTTCTTCCTCCCCCCTTCCCCATTTTTGTTCTCATGGTCATTGAAGCCTCTTTAGCTTCACCTCAGCTTTGGGTCTCAGTTTTACTCTCTGGATTACCCACTTTGGAAACTCTGGCCCATCCTCCCTGCTTCCTCATCGTGTGGTAGATAGGACGTAATCTCCAGCATCATCTTTCCCCTGTGCTCTCTGCTCCGTAGCAGGATGGTTTGGATGTGGCCTCACTTCCACTGGGAAGAGCGGGTGGTTCTCAATAGATCAGATTGGCAGTGGTTCAATACCAGTCAAAGCTAGTCTTAAAATTGGATAAAGCATTAGAAGGTAGCATCCAGAATCTGGTAGGAGACGTGGAGGAACTCTGAGTTTGTAGCACATATTATTTAATCTTTGCCCTCTTTGAGATTCCTGGTTATGTGTGAGTAGGCCTGGTTCACTTGAGGATGGTGGCCTCTGGAAAGGGCCACAGTTGGTTTCTGATTAAGGCAGACTTCCTTAGTCTCCCAGGAGGCTCTGTCTGTAGCCTAGGCTGAGTGTTCAATCTGCATTTGTCGATTGAGTGATCAGATTACTCCCTCAGGGCAGTTTCATTGGGTAGGTAGACTGAGGAGAAAACATGAAAACGACGGGTGTTGGATGATGCGAAGGAACAAAGAAGGCACAAAGGAAATCACAAGGCAATGAAAATGTTCTCCCTCCACTTGATCGTTTAGCAAGGCCACGTCTTTCTCCCCCAGTTACTTTAGGCCAGATTTAGAGGTAATCTCATGCAAGATTGTCTTTGTGAGTGAGTGAGATTTCCATGCATCATCTTGCTCTTACAGATACATCACGGAGAGCAAACACTTCTGGGGAAGACTGGCAGGAGGGTTTGGGTCAGAGACAAGGGGATAAGAGCTGTTTAGTCGTACTGACTTCCACCACAAACAGCCTGGAGTGGGGCCTGAAGCATGTTGCTGACCTATGAGAAAGATGATGAACTGAAGAGCTAGTGTGAAACCTTGATGTTGAAGGTATAGGTCCCTCTGGGTTCATTGCTCCCTTTCTCTGATTTTCCATAGCTTTTTAATGTTTTTTTTCCTCTCCTAATTAAGATGTACAGATGTTGAGAGCTTTCAGGATAATGACACATCCATAGTCCTTTCATGAATGAACGCATGTCCTCATTTTTTAAAGAAAAGAATCTTTAGGGGCAGGTCTGCATTGTTAGAAGTAGGTCCAAAGAAATGTGCCAATGACAACTGGTTAATACAGAGAGCATGTGAATGCTGGTAATGGTTAAATGACTGTAAATAGAACTTGTTTATTAAAATAATGTAGTGATTTTATCCCTTCATTCTTGATATCTCTTAGCGCCTGACATTATGCTGGGACGGTTTCCATGGGAACGGCATGTACCGTTCCTTTCATTTGACCTTAAGGCCGAGCCCTGCTGTTGCAGTGAAAATTCTGAGAAGCACCTCCACTTTTATTAAAAACAAAAAATACACAATCTATGCAAAAAGTAAAAACCAAAAAAAAGTGCAGAAAAATCCATAGATTATATTGCAGAAAATAAAAGGGTTCATACGAGATTTTCATTAAGAGAGAATCAAGAAACAATTTGCTTTGCTGGAGGTTGAGAATGTCTGTGATATCTTTCCCTTAAATTACCTTAGAATTGATCCTTTGGAACCTTGCTTAACATCTGGCCCTTTCTTTTCTAATTCGATATATTTCACTATTTTTAGTCATATGGAAGTATCTGTTTTCTCTGATTTAAGAATTTGCTTCTTTGTGACATGCACATAGACACTCCAAATCTTGATTTTACCCATACCTTGTGTGTTTAACAAAGGGCAGTTAAATTCAGGGTAAGATTGTCAGACTCATTCGGCATCAGTAAGGCACCACTAGGTGGCTGTCCTGTGTCTAGGGTACTGATGACTTCACTATGAAAGAGACTGCCTCTATGCTGAAGTCACAAGCCTCGGGCCAAATTCTCCATCTCTCTCCCTGCCTGTATCTCTCCTGTGCACCTGGAGCTCTTGTTAATTCCAAACCAAACCTCACGCATAAAATGGAGATGTGGGTGAGATAATAGGATCTGAAACTGGACTGGTGTTATCATGACCATTGACTTAAATGATTTGGGTGCAGAGGAAGTTATGTTGGTTTTTGCTGCCTGGTACCTGTGTGGAATTCTGGAAGATGACAAAATGTTTCCTGTTTCTTAAGTAGCATCTTGTGCATTTTTGCCTACCACAAGACCTGCCTCTTACATGAAATAGCAACAATCAATACGATGAACCATTTACTTTTGGCTAGAATCATTTAGCATCTTTAGAGACTATAGATAGGTCTGAATAGACCTTAGAGACTATAGATAGGTATGAATAGACCTTAGAGACCATCTCAATCCTTCCTTTCCCCCATTCCCTCATTCCCCTTTATTTAATAGAGGAAAGATTAAAGCTCAGAGAATTTGGGGTCTTGCCCAGGTGTCTGTGGCAGAGCCAGGATCTGAACCCAAATCCATTTAATCTTCCATATTCTTCTACTATAACTCTTGGCTGGGTTTTGGAGCTGCAAAGGAGGTGGCAAATTCTGAAATGATAAGTAAGGTGGGGCAACTGAGGCAGGTGTAGTAAAGAGGACAGAAGTCTGGCTTTAGCTTTCAGAAGGCTTTAGTTTGAGCTCTGGTTTTGCTAACTTGGTAGCTGTGTGAGCTGAGGTAGGACACATCACTCTTGAGACAAAGTCCAGTGGTGTTCGAAATCCTTTCATAAACTGCCTCGTCTGGATCAAATGAGATAATGTATGGAAAGAGTTACAGAAATTCCAGTAATAGGGAATCATTGGTGCCTAATTAGAGACTTAGGTAAGGTTATAGTACCAGATCAAGCAGCCATGAAGTAGCCCCCTTTAGACATTTCTGGGCTTGAGGGAGTTGAGTACAGCTAAGCTTTAGGGCTGACCACTTAATGTGTCAGCAGGGCTCTGGGAGTATGTGCCTGCATGCCTGTCCTGGTTATTTGCAATTGCATGTCAGTCCAAGAACCCCTTTCCACTGTTCAGGGCAAAACTAATTCCTTTCTACTCCATTTCCCCCTCTCCTCATCCCTATTTAGCATTTACCAAATATCTCCTGTCACTCACTCAGGCCTGAGATCAGTCCCTACACCATCAAAGGCTCTGAATGCACTGGCCTCCTACTAAGTATTTGTTGAATGAATGCCTAGATCATTAGCAAAATGAAATTGGGAAGAGGGAAAGGGAAGAGGGAAACATAATCTGCTTCATAGCCAGTATAAGGAAGAATCCTGGAAGCCACAGTTTCTGCTATTGATGGTTAGGGACAAGACCCCCCAAAAAATCCTAGATAAAGATTTTTCTGTTACTCGGGAGAAATGCTAAAATTCATCATGCAGTTTGGTCACTGCTAAATTTCATCTTCCTGAGATGTTGGAGGCTATGAGAATAAGAAATCTTTCAGATTAGCATAGTGGGGCTTGTTCTTACACTGATGGAAAGAGAGATAGATTTTTGTAAAAAAAAAAGCATATATACGGTATGTATACATACATATATATACACACATTTATAGTATACTCAGTATATACATATACATAAAGCACAATATATATACAGACACACATTCATATAATATGTCCTAATATATATTCATTTAATACATATACGTGTGTACGTGTATATGCAATGTACATGTAACATATATACATGTACATGTACATATATTCTCTTAGCTTCTGCCTGCCTATCTTTACCTCTTTTCTTCTCTTCCTTCTCTTTCTCACCTGCAATTTTTTGGTCAGCCTATTAAAATTGCATCTTATTCTGGTCCCCCTGACAACCCTTCTAGTGAGTATAATAAGCAAGTTTATAAGTAGCCAGTATAAAGTGACAGTCTCAGGAAGTAAGATTGCAAAGGGGAACCTGTAAGTCATGTACAAACTGTCCCAAAGATCAAAGGAGCATAATTTACAAACTATATCGTACATTAACCCAAAACCACATCCTGGTAATATGTACTAAATCAGGGAAAGCCATCTAGGCTTTGCAGTCAGGGCCTTTTCATCCTAGAATATGTAAATCTCAGATAAGTTCCAGACATCTGCAGTAACACCAACTGAACATCAAATGCTACTGATAACTTTGAGATGACGTTAACTTTAAAGTTTTACTGACAACTTTGAGATAATTTGTTAATGAACTAACTTCAAGGTGGCACAGATAAAGAGTCTGTCTCCTGCCAAAACCTTATAAAATGAGGTCTTAAACTCCTCCTCTCCCTGCCCCCCACCAGCTCTCTTCCATCCCCATCAGGTCCATACTGTAGAATGCTCCCAATCTAATCCATGATTATGTGAATGATTCTCTCCCCCTCTCCATTTTCTTTCCCAAATTGCCTGCCTTACTTCACCACCCCATCCCTGCCTCCACAGTCTGCCTCTCTACCCCTTTGTGCTGATTGTTTCTGCACTGTCTGTACTATTTGCCCCTTACCCTCTCTGAGCCTTGTGCTGTAGCTGGCTTTCTATGTATTGTGACATATTGACACACATGCACACACAAATATGGTCATTGTTTCCCAAAAGGGCTGAATCAATGGTTTATTCTATGATATCTATGAAATTCTATACTCCTGAAGCTCAGGAAAATTCACTCTAGGGATGTCAATACAGACCTGCTTTAGCTTGCAGACAGCTGACGGCTTTATAGTGCTTTAAAGTTTCCAAGTGCTTTGCATGGCTCATCTCATTTGATCCTGTGAGGTAGGGGATACTTGTACCTGTCTTTTAAAGATGAGGAAGTTGAGGTTCGGAGAGTTTTAAAGATTTTCCAGGCTTACAGTATAGTAATAAGTCAATAAGTTGACAATCATTTACTTAATAAATGGGTTATTTACTCAATAAATTGGGGATGCCAAAGGCAAAAAATGTAACAGTCTCTGCCCTCAAAGAGCCTACATTTTCCTGGGGGAGGCAAGACATTGGTATATGAGTATATGAAAATATAAGGTAAGTAGGTGAGGGGCGGGTACTAGCATCTAGGTGGAGCAGGAAAGGCCCCATGTAGAAGGAGGACTAAACTGAACGTTGAAGGAAATTCAGGATTCTAGAAAGAAAGGAAGGAAGAAGCACATTCCAGTCATGGAATTTTGTTGTTCATCTTTTGTTCTTTTGTTTTTCTTTGTTCTTTTTTTTTAGGCAATTGGGGTTAAGTGACTTGCCCAGGGTCACACAGCTAGTAAGTGTCAAGTGTTTGGTCTGAGGCCAACTCAAGTCCTCCTGACTTCAGGGCTGGTGCTCTATCCGATGCGCCACCTAGCTGCCCCCATCCTTTGTTCTTGAAGAGGACCAATGACATCAGGAGAGAGTGATGTCTTGACTTGCAAGTGAATTGGATTTAAGTGAGGCAGAGCTGTGCAGTCACCACCCTCATTTTTTCCTCCAGAGTCAGGGGAGTCCAGTGGCAAGATGACTCATGATGGCCCCTGATGCAGTGAGAGGCCATAGATTTTTTAAGCTAAGGTCTTTCCCAGGCATGAGGCATAGCTTGTACAAAGGAATGGAGATAGGAGATAGAGTGCTGCGTGTAAGCATCAGCAAGAAGGCAGTTTGGCTGTATCAGAGTGTGTGAAAGGGAACAGTGTATAATAAGTCTGGGAAGGTAGGTTAGAGCCTACTTCTGAAGGGCTTTAAAATGCTTTATGATCCTCATAGTAATAATAACAGGTAGCCTTTATATAGCGCTTTAAGGTTGGTAAAACACTTTACACGTATTGTCTCATTTGATCCCTATGACATCCCTCTAAGCTAGATGCCATTATTATTTCCATTTATAGGACACTGGGCCAGAGAGAAATTAAATAACTTGCACAGAGTCACAAAGCTAGTAGGTATCTGAAGCAAGATTTGAACCTAAATTTTCCTCATCACAAAGACAAAATGCAAACAATTATATACAAACAAGCTATCTACAGGATCAGTTGTAAATAACTGACAGAGAAAAAGCACTAGAATTTAAGGATGGAAAAAGACTTCCTACAAAAAGTGGGATTTTAGCTATGAATCAGAGGAAGGCGGGAGGCAGAGATGAAGAGGGAGGGAATTGCAAGGCACGAGGGACAGCCAGGGAAAATTATTGGAGCTGAGAGATGGAGTGTCTTGCTTGATGAACAGCAAGGAGGCTGGTGTCATTAGTACAAAGAGTGAGTGTGTGGGGAACGTATAAGGTGCGAGAAGACTGAAAAGGTGAGTGTAGGGAGCTAGGTTATGAAAGTCATTGAATGCCAAATAGAGAATTTTTTATATTTAATTCTGGAGGTGATAGGGAACCATTGCAGTTTATTTAGTAGGGGATGGGAAGTAACATGATCAGACCTAAGCTTTATGGAAATGGCTTTGGCTGTTGAATGGAGGATGGACCAAAGTGTCAGCCAGACCTACCAGTAATATAGTCCAGGCATGAGGAGATGGGCACCAGAGTGGTAACATCGGACCAGAGAAAGGGGCGTGTTTGAGAGATGTTACAGAGGTGAAATTGACAGGCCTTGGTAACATTCAATAAGGGGAGTGAGAGATAGTGAGGACTGAAGATGATATTTAAGTTATGAACTTGGGAGGCTAGGAGGACGGTGGTGCCCTTGACAGTAATGGGGAAGTTTGGAAGGGGAGGAAGGCTTGAGGTGGGGAGATAATGAGCTCTGTTTTGGTCATGTTAAATTTAAGATGGATATAGGACATCAAGTTTGAGATATGTAATACGCACTTGGAGATACCAGACTGGAGGTGAGCTGAGAAGTTAGGGCTGGATCAGTAGATTTGAAAATCATCTACATAGAAATTTTATTCTAATCCATGGGAACTGATGAGATCACTAAATGAAATAGTAGAGGAAGAAGAAAAGAGGACCCAGGACAGAGCTTTGTGGGATGCCTACAGAGTATAAAGGATGTGACCTGGGTTTGACCTCCAGCAAAGGAGACTGAAAAAAAAAGCTGTCAGATAGGTAGGAAGAGAACCAGGAGAAAGAACTGTTCCAAAAACCTAGAGAAAAAGAGAATATTAAGAAAATAATAATCAACAGTGTCAATAGATGCAGAGAAGTTAAGAAGGATGAGGCTTGAGAAAAGCGCATTGGGTCTGGCAAGTAAGAGATCACTGGTAACTTTGGAGAGAGGAGTTTCTGAGGAATGATGAGGTTAGGAGACATTATAAGGAGATAAGAGAGTGGGAGGAAAGAAAGTGGAGACACCTATCGCAGACAATCTTTGCAAGTAATACAGCTACAAAGGGCAGAGCAGATATAGGATAATAGAGGGAGTGGAAAGATTGAGGGAGGGTTTTTTTGAGGATAGAAGATTCATGGATGTGTTTGTAGGCAGTAGAGAGGCAGACAATAGGTGGGGAGAGATGGAAGGTAAGTGAGAGAGTGGGGATGAAAGAGGGAGTGATCTACTGGAGAAGACAGGATGGAATGGGATCACTTGTGCATATAGAAAGGTTTACCTTGGCAAAGAGAAGGACCACCTCTTAAGGTGAGATGGGGTGAAAGAGGAGTTAGTGGAGGGAAGCATCTAGGAGATGAAGAGAGAAGAGGGATCTCTTGAAAATGGCCTCCATTTTTTTTCCATAAAATTTGAGGCAAGGTTCTCAGCTGAGGGTTTGGGGGAGAGAAGAGCCATAGGAAATTTGAGGGAGAATGGGAAGATTTGGAAGAGTCCTTCCTGTGTGTGGAATAGTGAGTTAATGTTAAGTGTCAAGTCCTAGCTAAAATCCTACCTTCTACAGAAAACCTTTCCAGATCCCTCTTGATTCTAGCACTTTTTCTCTATTAATTATTTGTTATTTATGTTGTATATAGCTTGTGTGAACAGAACTATTGATATATTGTCTTCCCTATTATATCAAGAGCTCCTCCAGTCTCTTGCCCTTCTGTGTATACCTGGAACTTAGCACAGTGCCTATACAGATTAGATGCTTAATAAATGTTTATTNATGTGAACAGAACTATTGATATATTGTCTTCCCTATTATATTAAGAGCTCCTCCAGTCTCTTGCCCTTTTGTGTATACCTGGAACTTAGCACAGTGCCTATACAGATTAGATGCTTAATAAATGTTTATT
>NW_020954547.1:1422602-1425990 GCF_900497805.2 Vombatus ursinus | reverse complement strand
GTTTGACTAAGTTCTCTGATACTTAGAATTAACCTTAAATTCCTAGAATAGTTTTCCCATAAATCCTGGAAGCTTTTATTTATTTATTTTTTTAACTATAGGGCAATGCCAGTACTTGGGCTATCCTCGTTATCATTACATCTTGTCTCACCCTTTCCCATCCTATATTTCTTGGCTTCCTTTACACCAGAGGTGTCAAACACACATTCCATTAGCCTGGGTCAACCCTCTTTAGTGTAGCAGGAACTAGATTAAATGTAGCAAAATAAATAAACATATAATAGAACATAGATAATGATGACATATCATTTTCTAAGTCTATATGTGGACTGCAGTCATCTTTACGTCCTGCACCATTTCTATTTGAGTCTGGCACCACTTCTTCACGTGACCTTTTTTTTTTTTTGTGCTAGTTATTGCTGGTCAAAAGCTTCAGTCTAATTCCCCCCATCATGTACTTCTCTCTTACTGCTGCAATTTTGATTCTTTGGAGATTTTGGTGTTCTATGATTTCTAGTCATATAGAATCACTGTGATAATACTGGGGTTAAAAAGATATTTTCAGGGTCAGGGAGCAGCTTAGTGTCATTGGATTTGCTGCATAATTTCCCCAATACCATCCAGCTTGTTCTTTCTATTGAATTCCAGGTGAAGTTCATTGTCTGTCTGCATTGACTGACTGTCCAAGATACATGTGATAAAATTGAGGCCATTTGCTATGAACTCCCTTTTCAGCCTCCTATTCATTTTAAAACATTATTGTGGACTCTTTCCTCTTTTCCTTTAGTATAGGAGTTCTTAACTTGGGGTCCACAAACTTGAAAAAATATTTTGATAACTGTATTCTGCTATAATTACTCTCCTTTATAATCCTATATTCTTTATTTGATGCATTTAAAAGCTTCATTTGGAAAAAGGGTCTACAAGCTTCAGCAGACTGTTAGAGAGGCCTGTCCATGACACAGAAAAGGTTAAAAATCCCCACTGTTTTCTGATAATGAGGTGAAGCTTCTCCTTGCCATGACCAACCCTTCCTAATGTGCCCTTGTCCTATATTTAAAAGAGAACTCATTTTATTTTCTCCCAGACCCACCCCTTCCCCAAACTTTCTTATTTGTATTGTGAGCACCACCATTTTTCTAGTCTCCTAGGTTTGTAACTTTGATGTTATCTTCAACTCTCAATCAGTTGCCAAAATCAGTTGTCATTTGCCTCTATAATATTTCTCACATCTAATCCTTTTTCTCTGTCACATAGCCACCCCTTAATTCAGGCTCTTCTCACTTCTCGGCTAGACCCTTGCACTGGTCTCCTAGAATTAGAATCTCTTTCTCAAGTCTCTTCCCACTTAAATATATCCTCTATATAGATACCAATGCAATTTTCCTTAAGTCTCTGACCATGTGATTTCCCAGCTCAAACTCCAGTGACTCTCAATTGTCTCCTCTGTTGGGCTTTTAAAATCTTTCTCAACCTGGCCCCACCCTATCTTTCCACACTTATGTATGTTATCCCATGTCCGGTACTCTAAGATCCAGACACACTGGCTTTCTCTCTCTGCTCCTCACACACAGTACTTTCCTTCTCCTTTCTCCATGTCTTTGGACTGTATTCCTGGAATGGATGCCTTCATTATCTCCACCTAGAGAATTCTCCACTTCCTTCAAGACTCAGCTTAAGGATCACCTTTTCCAGGAAGTCTTTCCTAAATCCTACAAATACTCATATCCTCCTTCCTCAATTATCTTATATTTAACTTCCTTCTATTTATTTTATTTTCATCCTATTTTTTAGGATTCTTAAATTCAGTTTTATTTTATTTTCAGTCTTCTATTTTGTATTTATTAGGCAAGAAGAGAAAGGTGAATAAGCAGCTACTATGTGCCAGGCTCTGTACTAAATGCTTTACAAATATTATTCTGGGGGCAGCTAAGTGAACAGAGCACCAGCCCTGACATCAGGAGGACCTGAGTTCAAATCTGGCCTCAGACCAAACACTTGACACTTACTAGCTGTGTGACCCTGGGCAAGTCACTTAACCCCAATTACCTTAAAAACAAACAAACAAAAAAACCCAAATATTATTCTGATCTAAATTATGCAGATGTTGTGTACCTTATAGAATGTCACCTCCTTGAGAGCAGGGCTCTTTCATTTTTTTTTTTTGTCTTTGTATCCCCCAGCACATAAGTACTTAATAAGTGCTAGGTGATATTTACCAACTGACTCAGTGGAATACCTATCCAACTACGTGTCACATTCTGGGCAATAGATATTCTTTATTTATTTTTTCCTCTGTGATTTTTAAAGATGATCTGTTCTAAGTGGTTGGGAATCTCATTTAGGTGACCTGTGTATTCTGGGGCTTGATGTAATCAAAACAATGTCATATAAAACCAGAAGTATTTGTAGGACCTCGATTTTTCTAGGAAATCCTTCTTCCACCTGGCTCTCCTCTATTATAGTAGTAATTATCTTTGCCAGATATACATTTCATTGACTTATGCCTTGTTTGATAATGATAATTAGAAAATCAATGAGCAATGTTATGCCCATCAGCACATCTATCACAGAACCCTTGCATAATTTTAACAGGTAACCCTGTAATTTTGCTCTCATTGATCAACAACAATGTCAATGTTGATTTCATTCAAGTCCTCCAGTAGAATGTCAACTCACTGGTCAATGGACAATGATCTCCTGTATTGAGGACCAAAAATTAAATGACTGGTTGTAAACAATTAAAAAAAAACCCAAACCCCCAAACTGTGTGATTTTTGGCACTCTCTTTTGTTTGAAAAAAAATCTGGGAGGTTTGGTAGACTGGGTGCTCAATATAATTTAACAGTGTGACAATGATGGCCTGCAAAGTTAAGACTACCCCTGTCCTTGGTTAGAGAATTTTAGAATCTAGAAAAAGGAAAGTCATGATTACATTATACTTTGTCCTGGTCATTATATCCACAGAGGGCAACTAGGTCAGTGAAGGACCTTAAGGTCATATCTGATAAGAGCTAGCTGAAGAAATCTGAGATATTTAGCCTGGGGAAAAGAAGGCTTAGAAGAGGCAAACATTATTTGTTCTGTTTGGTCCTAGAGTGCAGAAAGAGAGGTTAGAGAAAGACAGATTTATCCCTGGGGTAAGGAATTGTTTCTTAATATGTATGCTTTTCTAATATGAATGATTTTTTATATCCAATAAGGCCACCAGTTTCAGACATGTTGAGTTTAAGATGTCTACACTTAACATATGTGTGCCCCTGGGCAAGTCACTTAACCTCTACTTGCCTCAGTTTTTTCATCTGCAAAGTGGAGGATAATAATAGCACTTACCTCCCAGGGTTGCTAGGATCAAATGAGATGAACTTTGTAAAGAACTTAACACAGT
>NW_020954547.1:1421352-1422540 GCF_900497805.2 Vombatus ursinus | reverse complement strand
GCTTGGCACATAGTAGGTACTTTATAAATGCTATTATTATGATTGTTAATATCATTATTATATATATCTCCAGGGCTTAGCACATAGTAAGAAATTAACAAATATTTATCATTCAGCAACAATTACTGATGTCCAAAATAGGAATGGCTATCAGGCTTTCAAATAGAAAGTAGATGGCCACTTGGCAGGGGTGTCCCACAAAGAATTCTGGTCTTGAGTTGAACAATATAGTTTCTTTTTTTCTTCCATTTTCTTTCTTTTTTAAAATTATGGTTTCTTAATGGACATTAAACCTCCCTCTTAGATTCTGTCACGTTCTTCTTCTTTACCCCCAATTTTGCCACTGTCACTGCAGAAGTGGAAGCGGGATGTACAAAACTGAGGGCCTTTTTGTGTTTTTCTTTGTTTCATGGGTTGCCATGGCCAAAGAATTTATTACCTGAAATCTAATATACTGGTAATGATCCTCTCTGTACTTAGCTAGGCAGGTCCTTGTTTATGTAGAATGTGTCAGACAGAATTTATACTCAGTAAGGGATCTTTGGTCACTTTTATGCTTGGATAAGGCCATATCCTATACAACTTTTGTGAAAGACACATAAGCACATATTCATATAAATATAAACACTCATTAATTCTCAAAGCAGAGGTGTGATGGAGCCAGCTCATACTGGCTCCTGAAAGCTGATTGTTAAACTTTCAGTGTGAACATTTGCACCTCAGAAATTGGCAAATGCTCCAAATCAGGGCTTGATTTATTGTTTTTTTTTAATTGTCTAGACTTAGAAATGTGATTGAAAAATGTTAATGATGCAGATTAAACTTTAAAGTGTTATATGCATATGTTGTTTTTCAGAGAACTAGTTGTTAAATATTTACCAGTATGCCCCTGCACCAAGTCATGGTTTCTCTTTATTTAAGAATAAGACAAATGCCTATGATTTGTCAAAATTCGTCCCGACAGATTTTACACCCATGATGAATTGTATCAATATAGCTAGAAAGTTATTTGTATATAAGCAAAATTATAATGAGGAAAAATGTAGCAAAATAACAGGGGAAAAAAAATCACAGTTAATGAGGAAAATGAAAAAGGGGAAAAAGATCTCTGTTTTTGACCTGAGTGATACAGTTCAGTTATCTATACTGATATAATTCATCAACAAATGGTCCAGTTCTCCAGTTCAC
>NW_020954547.1:1418599-1421315 GCF_900497805.2 Vombatus ursinus | reverse complement strand
TCTGTGTAGGCATAGCCTAATTGCACTTATATGTTCAGTCTGTGTTTTCTCCTCCTGTCACTTTTTTTTCTCCCTTTTCACTGTCTGTATGAGAGTAATTTTCCATTATATTGTTATTTCTGAAGGCCTCTGACAGGGTGGCAGTAAAATGATATAGTTAAGTGATACCAATTTTAATGATTTAACGCTATAATAATTTCTAATAGGAAAATAAGTAGATGACCAAAAGAGACAGAGGTGATATTTTAAAAGACATGGAAAGAGGATCAGTGAAAAGATATGTAAGAGGAAAAAATATTTGAGTAAAATAAAGGAAGTAAAAATGTGTAAGTATGAATCCAGTGCTAAAAAAATACAAAAAACAAAAAAGGAAAAAATAAACATCCAACCATGAAATAAGGTGCAGTAAGTGTATAAAAAAAGCAAAAGCAAAATAATGATTTCTAGGTATGCACAAAACAAACATATGACTAAAGGAAGGATAGATTTGTTTCTTAACAAGAACAAACAAGAAATGATAAGACTAGTCAGGAAGACTGTATCTTCTCTGCTGGGCTTGGTTATAAAGGGTAATAATGCTGTTCATCCATTTCAGTCATGTCTGACTATTCCTGACCTTATTTGGGGTTTTCTTGGAAAGATACTGGAGTAGTTTGCGATTTCCTTCTCCAGTTCTTTTTGCAGATGAAGAAACTGAGGCAAACAGGATTAAGTTACTTGCTCAGGGTCACATGGTTAGGAAGTATCTGAGGCCAGATTTGAACTCAGCAAGAGGAGTCTTGCTCTCCAGGCCTAGCACTCTATCCACTGCTTCACCTAGCTGCCCGATAAAGGGTAATATAATACAAGGATTAAAATGCTTACAGCAATAGCTATTACTGTAAAACGGAGTATGGAGGAGGAAGGAAGTTCAGAAGATCCAGGAGAGGAAACTCAGGGCAGAGTATAAAGGGAGGCACAGAGGTAGCCCAGGGGTCACTCATCTTTATTTTGGAGACCCCATGAAGACTAGGTAGGCTTGTGAGGATTAAAACAAAACCGAAAAGATTTTAAGTATATGGAATGGAGATATGGGGAAACTAGGTTGCAGAGAATGAATAAGCTTGGTAGATTTCATGTCAGTTACTACCTATGCAAATCAGGAGAAACATCCATGATTGAAAACACTCAGAACATATCGCCCTTCTAACCAAAGAGATCAGATATAAATCCCTTAGCCTGGCATTCAAGGCCTCCCCTCAGATGTATTTCTTCTATGTCCTATCTAACTTCATATTTTTAATTCATCCAAATGGTCCTTTGTTCTAATTAGTTTAAGCTAGACTAATGTCTTTAATGTGTTTCCCATGTATATCAGTGCCTTTACTGCTACTTGTCTCCCCTGTCCATCATGTTCTCTTACTTCTTTGCTAATAGTGGATATCCCATTCAAAAGTCACTTCAAGAAGTGGTGAAATGACTTCAGCTCCAGCTACTCAAATCCCACTTTTCATTTTTCTCATTATTAAACAATAGGGCCCTGGATTTGGAATCAGAAAGACCTGTGCTCAAATCTTACCTCGATACTTACTTGCTGTGTGACCCTTATTAAGTCACTTAACCTTTCTGTACTACAGTTGCTTCATCTATTACATTGAAGTATTCTTTTTCTTTAGGTTTAGCCAAAGCAATTTTATTACTTGTGTGCACAAAAGAAGGCTGGTACCATAGACACACAACCAGGTCTCCTAGTGATGTTATCTAATCAAGTGGGTTTGAGCAACTAGCTTGAGAATACAAAGGACAAATAGGCAATGTCACAGAAGTACAAGGTTAGAAGACTGATGAAGGTATAGTTAGTGGGGCACAGTGACCCAGATGGTATTGGAATACTAGGAAAAAGTACTGCAAGTTGAATACGTGCTCTCAACTCTCCTGTCTATAGAAAAACATTCCTTCCCATGGCAGTTCATTGTCCCATAGTCTGTTCATGTTAGCAATACCAAGGCCTACCCACAGGCCTTTGCAGTTATGTCAGGCTTTCTAAAAGCGTGACAAGATAAGACAGGTTTAAGTCCCAATTTCATAGCAAAATGGTAATAATAATAGCACCTACCTCACAGGGTTATTCTCTGTCTTCTGCCTTCTCTTCATTAATTCATAGGATCACAAATATAGAGCCAGAAAGTACTTCAGTGGTCTTTAGTTCAGCTATCTCATTTTACACATGAGGAAACCAAGGCTCATCAGGTTAAGTGAATTGTTCAAAGTCACACAGTAGATAGCAAAGCTAGTGTTCAAACTTAGGTTCCATGTTGTAATGATTAAATGATTTAATGTCTATAAAATGCTTAGTAAGGATGAGTAGTTGTTATTATCATGATTTCATTTTTTTCACGTCTTTGAAATTTTTGCTATTATCTCTTTATTCTCATTTTGTATATTAAATGAAATTCAAATAGAAATGGTTCAGGAACAAGATATTATTGCTCAGTTTATGTTTATTATTCAGTGAGGATGTAAGTTCACTACTTGTATACAGCTACAAAAGTCATCGTCATTATTAGTAATATTACTGTTATGTTAAAGTTCATATAGAAATGGTCCAGGGACAAATTAGTGTTCTCATCTTCTGATTGTAGGTATGTGATACCTTCTGTTTCGAAAGATAGCATCAGGTTTATATTTGAGAGGAAGCTGGTAAAATATTATGTTAATAATTCACACGCTACTTTGA
>NW_020954547.1:1410149-1418486 GCF_900497805.2 Vombatus ursinus | reverse complement strand
CCAGTATTGTCACTTTCAGGTTTTGAAGAGAAGGAAGAGGTTTAGTCACCTTCCTCGACGTAACTCTTTTTCTCTTCATTATATTGATGATGTGCAAACTTCTGTTTCTTGTTCAATCTANTCAGCATTGTCACTTTCAGGTTTTGAAGAGAAGGAAGAGGTTTAGTCACCTTCCTCGATGTAACTCTTTTTCTCTTCATTATATTGATGATGTGCAAACTTCTGTTTCTTGTTCAATCTAACTTGGATTTCTATCGTGTTGGACTTCCTGCCACCATTAGAAGACCAGGATGCCTCATTTCCTCTTTCTTTGGAGATTTCTTCCCTCCTCTATTTTCTCTCCTTTTCAAGCCTCTTTGGTAAGGTTTTTCATTGTTTTTTATTTTATTTTTGCATTGCTTTGACTGCTTGTATCACCTTATCCTTTCAAATTTTGCTTTTAATTACTTCCAAGTTCAAAGAGAATTTAGAATTCATGACATTTTGTTTTCTGTTGTTTTTGCATGTTTATTTTTTGTTTCCTTTCTGAACATTACTTCCCTTCCTGCACTCTGTGATCAAACCACACTTTACCTATACCTCTCACATCACACTCCATCTCTCATCTCTGTGCCTTTTTATTGGCAAGAATCCCATGTCTGAAATGAACTCCCTCCTCACTTCCCTCTGATAGAATCACTTTCTTCCTTCAAGAGGCATCTCAAGTACTACCTTCCACCTGAATACTTTCCTGCTCCATCCCCACCCTTAGTGTAAGTGCACGCCCTCCCAGACTACTTTGTGTGAAACTATAGTACATGTTTAACAAATGCTTGTCAATTGAATGATTGCCATGCCTTTGCACGAATATTTAATAGCTTTCTCAAGACACTTCTGTCATGGTGGTATTTGACACCTTTCCTTAGGATTTTTTGTTGATAGCTCCAACTTTTTTTTCTCATGGTTATTACCATGGCAATGACCAGGATACATATTGTTGACTGTGGGTCCTGGAAATGTAAAACAAAAACTAAAACACTCTTTTATAAAAATATGGTGAAAGATTCCTCCCACAATGTTCCACCCTCCCATTATCATAAGAACTAGAAAGTAGAAGACCAGATCTTTTTTCTGATCCCCATAACCTCTCAAAGCTCATCAAATCCAACATGGCTGGCAAACCATAATTGCCCAGTTTGGGAGGAGACTGAAACACTTTGAAATTTGGCCCTGAGAGAAGCTATTAAAAGAGGGGAGGAAGTCAGAAAATGCAATAGGGGAAAAAAGGATAGAATAAGACTGAAATTACCAAAGATCTCAGGAAGAAGAAAACTCAAAAACCTTGACCATAAACAGATAATTCCACAGGGGAAACATTAACAGCAGAAGGAAATATAATTTCCAGATCTAGTCAATGAGTTTAGTAATCTATGAATAAAACTGAAAAACAAAACAAAAGGATGCAACTCTTCATTAGACAGAGGGTCCTGTGGAATTTGAGAACATGGAACCACAACAAGCTGCTTCTGAGAGGCTTAAAGAAAAATTAAAATTATGAGAACAAAATTTATGGCCTGCACAGCAAAAATAATTGGCAGCATAGAAAACCTTGAATCTGTGATGCGAAATCTCACCAAAGAAATAAAAGAGAGAACAACAGATTGGAAATACAAATATATAGAAGCAAAGGACAATGTAGAAAAAGAGAAGCAGAAAAACAATAACATCAAAAGAAAACATGTTCTCTAACCAAGAAAAATATACTAATCTTGAAGAGAGGATGCAGAGACAATCTAAGTATAGGTCTCCTAGAAGAACATGAAAAGTAAAAAAAAACCTAGTATATCATAACATAAGAAATAACACAACAAAATTGCCCAGAAGTTCTTAACATAGAAAATGAAATACCAATAGAAAGAATCCATAGGTCATCATTCAGAAGAAATTTAAGGCTGAAAACTACAAGACATATAGTGGTTAAATTTAGTAATTCAATTCAGTAACAATGATAATTATGGGAAAGAAAATGATAATGATGAAACAATATACCAAAATTTCTGTGATGCAGTTAAAGTAGCCCTCGGGGGGAAAATCGTATACCTACAAACATAATAAAATAGAATAAAAGATGATTCATGAATGGAATATGCATGTTAACTAATACAAAGTCAACAAATAAACTACCTAAAATAAATATGAAAGAGAAAATATTAAAAATTAAAGGAGAAATATGTAAAATGGAAACAACCTCCCATAGAAATAATGAATAAAATCAAAAGCTAGTTCTTTGAAAAGACTAGTAAAGGGGCAGCTAGGTGGCGCAGTGGATAGAGCACCGGCCCTAGATTCAGGAGGACCTGAGTTTATATCTGGCCTCAGACACATAATACTTACCAGCTGTGTGACCCTGGGCAAGTCACTTAATCCCATTTCCTAGCCCCCCCAAAAAATAAAAGAAAAGACTAGCAAAGTTGATAAGCCTTTAGTTTTTTTATTTAAAAAGAAAAAGGAAAAATATCAAATTAATTGCATAGCAAATGAGCAAGGTGAATTGACAACAAAATTAGAAGAAATAAGAATAATCGGAACATATTGTGTACAGTTATATGCTACAAAAACTTAGAACACAAAAGAAATAGAATGCCTTCAAAAAATTAAATTTCTAAACTATTAGAAGACCAGGTAGAGATCTTAAATAACTCAATCTCAGAAAAGGAAATATATTTAGTTGTAAAAGGAACTATCAGAGAGAAAAAATGGTTCTGATGGATTCACAGGGAAATTCTATCAACCTTTTTAAGAACAATTAATAACGCATTTCACAAAGTATTCTTAATAATTCAGAAAGAAATGCCATAATATTTTTATGAGGCAAATATGGTCCTACAGCTAAAGCAGGGAAAGATAAATCAAAGAAAAAAACACTATAGGCCAATATCATTAATGGATATTGACTCAAAAATTTTAAGTCAAATCCTATCAAACAGACTAAAATTATTCATCCAAGAAACCACTCATTTTAACCAAGTGGCTTTTATACCAGAGATGCAAGGATGGTTCAATATTAGGAAAACACATCAACATAATTATATTAAAAACCAAAATATTCAAAACTACCTGGTTATTTCAATAGATACAGAAAAAGTCTTTGACAAAGTATAACACTTACTTATGCTAAAAATCCTCTACAAAATATGAGTATAGCAAGACATACATATCATTAAATCTATCTGAAACCAAAAGCAAGTGTTGTGTGCAATCTATATACACTAGAACCTTTTCCAACAAATAGAGGAGTGAAACAAGGATGTCTACTTGCCCCACTATTATTTGATATGATTCTGAAAATGTTGGTAATAGCAATAAGACAAGAGAAAGAAATTAAAGGCATAAAGAAAGGTAAAGGTTATATAAAGCTATCTCTATTTGCTGGTGATAAAATTAGTATACTTGGAAAATTCTAGAGATTCAGAAAAGATATTACTTGAGACAAAATAGAGATAGATCAATGGAATAGACAAGAGAGACTATAAAATAATGTAACACAATAATCCAGTGTTTGATAAAATAGCATATATTATCTAGGAAGAAATGCATTTGATAAATATTGGAAAACCTGGCAAGAAATCTAGCAGAAATCAGGCTTAGGTCAGCACCTTATACCATATTCCATAAATGTCCATGTGACCTTAATACTAAAGATCATACTTTAAAAATGAGCAGATCATATATCTCTCACAGCTATAAGTAGAAGATATATTTTTCCCTAAATAAGAGATAGACACAATTATCAAAGATAAAATAGATAACTTTGATAGCATGAAACAAAAAGTTTCTGTAAAGGCAAAATTAATGCACCCAGAATAATCAGGAAAGGAGTCAAATGGGAAAAAAATTTTAGTAACATATTTCTTTAATAAAGTTTTAGTATCCAAGATATGTAAATTATATATATGTATATATGTATATGTGTGTGCTCACATATACACATTTATTGAAGAATGGCTATTAGTTTTATCCCTGTATAAAATATAAAAATTTAAATTAATAAAATGTTTGAAGTTTGTGTATAAATACATACATACATACATGTAACAACCATTCCTCCCTCCCTCTCTCTCTCTGTATATATATATGTGTGTGTGTGTATTTACATATCTTGGATATGATACCCACACATACATTAACATACATTAAACTAATAGCCATTCCTCAATAGATAAGTGGTCAAAGGATATGAACAAACCATTTTCAAGAGAATAATTGCAAAGTATTTACAACCACATGAAAAATGCTGCAAATCACTAATGATCTACAAGGACTGATACAGAGTGAAGAAGCAGAGCCAAGAAAATAATATATATAATAGCTATAATAATATAAACAGAAAGAACAACCACACACAAAAAAGCCCCCAAAGGTGAAAATAACAGAATTGTAAAGATCAAACATCACTCAAATGAAGAGATATGAGAGCACACCTCCAACCCACCCTTTGTGGCAATGGGTGGTCCACAAAGTGTTAAACATGTCACATATTTTCAGACTTTTTTGGTGTATTGATCATTTGTGCTGATTTTTCACTCTGTTTCTTTTCTACGTTTTAAATTACCATTTGTTATATGAGATGGCTGTCTTGGAGAGTGAGGGGGATACTGAGGACAACTCTATATAAAAAATAAGACATCAATAAAACTTTCTAAAAATTGTGGAATATTGTGGGAAAAATCATTTGCTTTTTTAATATAGCAAATGTCTGCTTTTTTGAATTACTCCATTTTGGTGTAGTTGGTCTGCTAGCTTGATTCATTGCCATCAAAAAAAACTAGGTTTTTTTTTTTAAAAATTCTAGCCCAAGTAAGCCTATCTCCTTTCCCAAGTCACTTGAAACATCACTACTTTATCATCTACTTTATTTTTAGTTAATATTTCTAGAATTTCAGAAAATTTCCATTTTTTCCTCTTTAGGTTCTGAGAAATCCATGGTTTTGTTTCTTACATCTAATCTAGACTTAGGGATAAAGTTATTATTGGTGATTGCCCTATACTGGTCAGCACTGTATTTCTATGTGGCTCTGAGCTGAGGGAACCACTGAAATAAAGCATCATGAAACCCTTGCCTATAAGCTATTCTGTTACTGATGCATAATACACAATGAAAACAATCATGTCTTTACTCCATTTTTGTCTTCACTTGTCATTCACCTACTCTCATTGTGAGCATTGCCTGCACTGAAGATTTTTTCTAGCAGGTAAGTTTGTAGTATTTCTGCCTTGTTCTCCCTTATCTTGTCATTCTGGGCAAATGTGAGCAATGGTTTGGTCTATGATAACATTCTGGTTCAAGGACAGTATAATCTTAGCCACCAGGTCATGTCTTGCTTGGTATTTGTTGGATGCTAAATTTTTATAGCCTGTAGTGATGTGTTTTTGTAATTTCCATGAATAACTACTCTGATTACCAAGTCCACACCCTTTAAGGGTAACTCTTCTGTAATCTCTGGTGTAATTATCATCCCTATGTATACGACTCTCAAATCTATACATCCAGCCCAAGTTGCTATTTGGAACTATAGTTGTGCATCTGAACTGCTTTTTGAATATTTCTGACCAGACATTCTTTTTTTTTGGACAATATATATTTTATTTGTCCCCAACTACATTAAAGTAATTTTTAATGTTTTTTTTTAAAGTTTTGAATTCCAAATTCTATCCCTCCCTTCCACTTCTCCCTCTCTGAGCCAGTAAGCAATTAGATATATGTTAAACATGTGCAATCATGTAAAACATTTCCATATTAATCATTTTGTACAAAAAGATTTGAATAAAAAATGAAAGACAGAAAGAAAATGAAATAGCATGCTTCAGTCTGTATTCAGACTATTACCAGTTTTTTCTCTGGAGGTGGATAGTATGCTTCCTGATTAGTCTGTTGGGATTGTTTTCCATCATTGTATTGTTGAGAATAGCTAAGTCATTCCCAGTTCTTCATTGTACATTATTGCTATTACTGTGTACAACCTTCTCTGGTTTTGTTCACTTAACTCTGCATCAGTTCATGCAAATCTTTCCAGGTTTTTCTGAAATCATTCTGCTTGTCATTTTTTATAGCACAATAATTATCCACCACAATCATATACCACAGCTTGTTTAGCCATTCCCCAATTGATTATCCCTTTGATTTCCAATTCTTAGCCACCACAAAAAGAACCATTATAAATATTTTTGTACAAATAGGTCTCCCACCCTCCCTTTTTATGTCTTTGGGATATAGACCTAGCAGTGGTATTGCTGGATCAAAGAGCATGCACAGTTTTAGAGACTTTTAGGCATACTAACTAGATATTCTTTAGACATCTTAAATTCAATGTCCAGAATAGGACTGATTATCTTTTCCTCCTTCCAACTGCATTCTATCTTCTGAACTTCCTTATTTCTGTTAAGGACATACCTCTCCTTCAGGTCATTCTGGTTCTTGACCTCAATGTTATCTTTGGCTCCTCTCTCTCCCTTACCCTATGTATCTAATAACTTGTCAGATCTTGCTGTTTTTACTCCTTTTTCAGTTCTCACACACATCCTTTTTTTTCTACTCGTATGGTCATCACTTTAATTCAGGCCTTTGTCACCTCTCAACTTGACTATTATTCTGGCCTAATGAATCTCCCTGCCATGACTCTCTTTCCTCAAATTTATCCTCCATTTAACTGCCAAGTTAATTTTTTTTGAGGCAATTGAGGTTAAGTGACTTGCCCAAGAGTACACAACTAGTAAATGTCTGGGGTTGAATTTGAACTCAGGTCTACCTGACTCCAGGACCAGTGCTCTATCCATAGTGCCATCTAGCTGCTCCCCAAGATAATTTTGTTGAAGTAGAGTTCTGATCATGTCACTTTTCTACTCCAAAAATTCTGTGTCTCTCTTGATTTCCTCTGGCCTCAATCTCTCTTTTAAAAATTGCAATATATTTGATTTCTCTTCCTGTACTCTACTGTCCAGCCAAAATGCTTTTCTTGCTTTTGCTTCAGACTCTTCATCTTCCATCTCCATAGCTTTTCTTTTGGCTGTCTCATTTGCCAGTATAAGCTTCCACTTCATCTCCACATCTTAAACTGTTCTGTTTCCTTCAAAACTCCATTTAGATGCCATCTTTTACCTCAGAAGTTCTTAACCTGATGTCTGTGAACACATGCACATGCATACATATAAAATATATTTTGTTAACTACATTCAATATAATGGTTTTCTTTGTAATCCTATGTTTTTTATTTAATGCATCTAATTAAATTATTTTTTGGGGGGGGGAGGCAATCAGGGTTAAGTGACTTATCTAGGGTCATACAGCTACCAAATGTCAAGTGTCTGAGGTCAGATTTCAAGTCAGCTCCTCCTGACTCCAGAGCCAGTGCTCTATCCATTGTGCCATCTAGCTGCCCCTATTTAATGCATTTTAAATTTTATTTGGAGGATAGTAGTCTAGAAAAGACAGCTAGGTGGTATAGTAGATAGAGTGCTAGGCTTGGAGTAGGGAAAATATGTGGGGGCAGCTAGGTGGCACAGTGGATAGAGCACCGGCCCTGAAGTCAGGAGGACCTGAGTTCAAATTAGGCCTCAGACCAAACACTTGACATGTACTAGCTGTGTGACCCTGGGTAAGTCACTTAACCCCAATTGCCTAAAAACAAGAACAAAAACAAAAAATAAAGAAAAGAAAATATGTGTTCAAAGTCTTCATCAGCTAGGTAACCCTGGGCAAATCACTTAACATTTCTTGCCTCAGTCTCTTCTGTAAAACGAGGGAGTAATCCTTACCTTTCTTTGTTTTTGCCTTTCTTTCCATCCTTAGTGCCTAGCATAGCACCTGGCACACTGTAAGTGCTTAATAAAAGCTTATCAACTGATAAGAGCTAAAGGAAGACTCATCTTAGATGATGGAATACCTTTACTGCTAGCCTAAGCTATTAGAATCCATTTAGTCCAGTGCTCTTATTTTATTGGGGGGGGGAGTTTAAGTGCCATAATTAAGGTTATATGTCTAGTAAATAATAAATATGAGGCTCAAACTCAGGTCTGATGAATCTGGTGTCGCTGTACTTTCCATACTATTTTGCCCCCTTTGGACTTCTTGCTAAGAAGAAACATTAAAATCCAGTGAGGTGGATTTTGAAAAAGGAACCTCAACTTTGCTGTGATTTTGGTATTCGTGGAGTAAGAAAACATGCAGTGGATTGTGGGTCCCATCATCACTTGCTTCTCAGTGAGGGAAAGATGCTGACACACAGGGATCTCTTGAAATGTCCCCGGTGGCTTTGTGAAGGGTGAGGTCTTTTTTTTTTTTTTTTTTTTTTTTTTTTTTTT
>NW_020954547.1:1400249-1410109 GCF_900497805.2 Vombatus ursinus | reverse complement strand
TTTGGAACAAGCTCAAAGCAGTTTTCTTATTTTCTTAACTAAAAATCCCTGTGGAGAGTTTGCTACTGATCTGCTGGTAACTGCATGGCTGAACATTGTTCCCTTGGTCCCTGAGCAGGAACCTGGCAAGTTATCCTTTAGCCCTGGTCTTAGGTCTAGTGAGTGATTCCAGATGTGTGGAACTGGGAGAAGGGGAGAGAAGCAGTAATAGGGAAAGTAGCTTATGCCTGTCTCCTCCAGGCAATTAAGAAGTGGGGTATGGTAAGTCAAATACCTTTTATATTTCATTTTTTTTAAATTTAAAAGCTGTCTCAATTGGGGAAGTGCTTTCTTATACTGAAGACAATAGAATCAAAATTGAGCATTTTTAGTCTAATAAAGCATTTGATAAAATGACATTCTTACAGGAAGACTGGGAAGAATCAAGAGTGGGTGAAAAGACCTTGGAGATAGGAGCCACATCTCAAAATTGAGGGTTTGGAAAAAAGATTGACACATGGTCACAGACTTTGTGGGCCCTGCTGTTTTCATCAGTGAACACATTGGGGAAAAATGAGTAAATCTCAATGAGAAAAGTAGGGAATAAATTTCACAGTTCTAGAGGGACCTCAAAGATTATCTTTTCTAATCCCCCCATTTTATAGATCAGGGATCTGGGACCTAGGGCAGTTAAGTACCCTGCCCAGAGTCATGCAGGTGACCCACACAAAGGCAGATTTTGAACTTGGGTCCTCTGACTCCATGGCCACCAATGCTCTTTTCAATATATCATGCTACCATTAACTAGGTTGTTGAAATAGGCAGAGAATACAGTTAGGTCCCAAGTAATGCAAATAATGAATTCTCTCAATGGTCACCGAGTTTGAATATGCAACTGTATATTTCCAGTAGGCTGAAAGCAATGACCATATTTTATATAATAATAACTTTGAACAGTGCAAATTAGAATGCATGTGACCACCTATATAAGATTCATTATTTGCCCTAATGGGGGGCCTGGCCATGCTAGAATTTTAGAGCTGGAAGAAATTTAAGGGATTGACAAGTATAATATGCTACTTAAATAATGAACAAACCATTACAAAAAAATCCAGGAATGTGATTTCATCACTTTAGATGGAAATTCCCTCCACTCATGCAATTCAATAAGTCCTCTGCAAGTTGAATTCTTCGAGTGCCGTCTGGGGCACAGATAACCTAAGGGACTTCCCTTTGGTCACACACCTCTGTACCTTTAATTGTATACACCTTCTTTCATGTATTTAACAGGTAAGGACACAGGCCTGAAGAGATTCAGTGACTTGGCTAGATGTACACTGAACCAGTTGCAGGTCCAGGACTACAACTTAGATCCAATGATTCCCAGGTCCTTGCTCTTTCCATCATATCACGTTGTCCCCCTTAAGTTCTATAGATTGATAGCTGCCTGTCTTTTATAATAAGTGAGCAGGAGTGCTTTTCCACATTGGCAGTAGACTGAAGTAGGGTTTTGCAAGGAGTTTGCCTTAGCTTGCTGTTACTTATTTTTTTTTTTGTTCAGATGTTTCAGTTGTGTTTGACTCTTTGTGAACCCATTTGGGGTTTTCTTGGCAAAGACATTGGAGTGGTTTGCCATTTTCTTCTCCAGCTCATTTTACAGATGAGGAACAGTGTTCAGGGTCACATAGTTGATGAATGTCTGAGGCTGTATTTGAACTCATGAAGATGAGACTTCCTGACTCCAGACCCAGTACTCTATCTACTACGCAACTTAGCTGCTCCTGCTGTTACTTATCAAATTCCAAAACAAGTTAGAAATTAGTATATAAGTCTCCTTTTCTCTAGAAAAAGGAATCCAAACGTGAAGAGTGATGGAAAAAGCTCTAGAAGCTAGTAATTAACCTCAACTTGAATTATTCTCTCTCTTTCTCTCTCTTTTTGGAGGCAATTGGGGTTACATGACTTGTCTAGGGTCGTACAGCTAGTAAATTGAATTCTATAAATGGGAAAGATCAATGAAGGTGATGTGGTGGAGTGGAGAGAGAGAGAGAGAGGGAGAGAGAAAGATGGATTTACAGTCTTCTGGACCTGAGTCTGAATTCCCTTGCTGCTACTTCCTACTCATGAGACCTTGGAAAGTCAATTAAACTTTATGAGCAGCCTTTTCTTCTTTGGGAAAATGAAGTAGTTCACAGGTTCTAATGATGGGGTGCAAACTCTGGAAACCCCTCTCCCCCAACTCTCTTCCAATTTCCCCACTTGATCACGTCTCTGGCATTCACCTGAGGCTATAATCCTATCAAATGGCCTTTCATTATGCCATATTCTCTGTTACTGGTAACCTAGCCCAGGCCTTCATTGTCCATTACTTCTGGATCACCTCTGGCTACTTCCCACCCTTGATCCTATCTAGACCCCATTCTCTTGGTCCAGGCCCAAACTACTTGGACACTCCTAGAGCCCCCTTTCTGTACATAAGATCCATTTCCCCTCCATTAAGGGACTCAAACAGTGCAGACTCACTAGGAATCTAGCTCACCCCAATCAGTGTTCTAATAAACCTTGTCTTTGGCTCAAAGAAGGCTTGGATCAAATTCATTCAGGCAGGTCTCATGGGTTACTATTTTGGGATCCCAGCACCCTTAAGGGACCACTTAGACTTCATCTTATCCAACCCCTTCATTTTACACGTGAGGGAACTGAGACCAAGAATGTCAAATAACTTGGCTCTGGTCACACAACTGGTGAGTGTCTGAGGCAACATCTGAACCCAGATCTGCCTTGACTGCAAGTCTAGTGTTCTTACCTACTTCACCATGACCCCTCAGGTCCTAGTTCTAAATCTGTGATCTGATGATTAAAGGTTAGCCCTGAACCTTACATAAGATGGAATGATCCACGCATGGCTGAGGGAGAGTGAACATGGCTGCATTGTATGTATGAGATAGAGTATTAGACTCAAAATCAGGAAGACGTAAGTTTAAAAATGACCTCAGAAACCCAACTAGCTGGAAAACTCTGGTCAAGACAGGTGATATAGTAGACATAGAGCAGTATAGAGCTTGAAGTTCAGAAGGCCTAAGTTTAAATCCTACACCAGATACCTGCTGTGTGAGCCCAGGCTAGTCTCTTCAGCTCTGTGTGCCTCAGTTTATCTATGGCATGAGGATAATGTCTTCCTCACTGGGTCATGGCAAGTAGCAAGTGAGAATGTAAAGTGTTTTGCAAACCTAAAAGTGCTTTATAAATGTTTATTATTATTATTGCTGTTGTAGTACCTTTTACCATTCATGGGCCTCAATTTTCTCAAAATGGTGACAATAATAATATTCTTCACTAGTTTCTTGTAAGAATCAAATGAGATCGTCGACCTTAAAGTGCTATATAAGTAGGAGCTATTATTACCAGAAAATGGCTGAGTTTTTAAAAAATAAATGACACTTTGGTTGGGATCCAGAAACATATGCTGCTGTGGAAACAAGAGGCCATACTAGCAGGATGTGTTACCAGTCTTTCTATGTTAACATATGGCAAAGCATGGCATAATATATAAAAAGCCAGACTCGAATGGAGAAAACTGGGTTTCACTGTCTGCCTCTGACACATCCAGGCTGCGTGATCCTGGGAAAGTTGTTTAGCCTCTCAGTGCCCCAGGTGATTCTCTAAGGCTATGAGTTATAGGATATTTGCTGTTTTACATCTGCACAGGGAGTTTTCTACGGAGAGTTCCGTACACTGACAAAATCATAGGCCTGGACCAAAGGGACGAAACAAACAAGCTATTCAACCATGTTTGGGAGAGGGCAGGCCTTCCATGCAATGCTGCCCTTGGATTTGAAGATCTCACTTAAATAAAATAGAGATTTTTAAAATTTTAAAATGCATAGCACATATGTTTGAGATATAACACAAGCATTGTAAATTTGATATTTGAACATACGTAAGATACATGTTCATATGTGACAAAGCAGGGGAGTATCCTAATTGTGCTGGATATTGCCCTTCTAACTTGTTTTAGAAGACAGAGGTAATAGAGTTTATCAACTTCAAACTGGAGTTTCAGGATAGAAAGAGTAGATCAGGCAAGGAAGAGGTTTAGCATCAGCCTAAGACTAGGAGCAGGTCTACAGATGGAGGGAGGCAGAATAAGACGAAAAAATATAGCCCAATATTGCAAAACTTCCAAAAGGGCTTACTCAGAGATGAATGTTTTCGTTTCTGATCCTCACTTTGGGCAGACTTGATTTCTTCTTTTCCACTCGAGGATCTTTCTCACCCCAGAGACTCAATGATTTTCTGTCTAGCAGTTGGCAAGTCACAAGCTATCTTGTATTAGCTAGCTAGTGTTTCTCTTTCTCCAGCACAAACCCATAAAACGCTGGCTGTTTGTATTTTTAGGAAATATCAACCCAGTAAAGTCTTGTATAATTAGTTTCCTCTCTCCTAATGTTTCCATAAGAACAAAACACTTCGGACAACCCCTGAGGCCTCTCCTCTCTACATATAAACGAAATGAAAATTAGGCTGTGAATACTCTTGCCACTTGGATAATGTTTAAACAAATTAAAAATATATGAGTAGAATAAAGTATAAATTAGCCAATTACCACTCCTAGCTTTGAGCACACACTGTAAGGAGGAGAACTCTTGGGAAATCTTGGGACAGCTACCTCCTTTTGAGAAACGAGAGTCCATGGGAAATTTTGGATGACTGAAGATTTTGCAGACTGTAGCTGACTCTTTACTAGTTGCTCACATGGAAGAGGGATTAATTTATGAGGAGAGCAGTACAGAGCAATGGGCAGAAGTCTTAGAGAAAGCAATTTGAACTCCAGATAATGGGAAATTTGCTAATAATTAGAATTATCCAAAAACTTGGAATGCCGTGCGAGTTGTTATGCTCTCCCTCCTCACTGAAGGTCTTCTTTGGGTGGTCATTTATTGGAAATCTAATAAAGGGGATTCTTGGTCATTGATGGACTTGGCCCAGATGATATCCAGCTCTGATTTTGTAAATGAAACTCCGTTAGGAATGCCTGTGAAAATGAAGGGGCTCTTAGCTTTGAGGACGGCATCTAACCATTTTTCTCAAGAACGGTTAATTGTTCTGTATCTGGGGAAAACAGATTCATTCACTGGGTGCTAAAGATATATAATACCAATACCCAGAATGTAAATAGCACTTTAAGATTTATAAAGTGCTTTATAAATATAATCTCATTTTATCTTCCCAACAAGCCTGGGAGGTGGGTACTATTATCAACCCCCTTTTATAGATGAGGAAACTGAGGTAGAGAGAGGTTAAATTACTTGCCCAGGGTCTCAAAGCTAGTAAATGTCTAAAGACAGGTTTGAACTCAGGTCTTCCTGACTCTGAGTCCAGTACTCTATCTACCATACCACCTAGCTGCCCTTAATACATATAGTCATACATATATACATGCAGTGTATTAGTGAGTAGAATGGGTCACTCACTCTGTGTGTCTATTGTGATATACATGTATAAATACATACCTATGAATATATATATACATACATGTACACATATAATATATGTTATGTATATATCATCCTTTTATTATAAAAAAATTCTATCCTATGCATGATTTGTCATATATATCATAACAAATTATATTATAACTTCCTTCTTTTTTGCTTTTGGTGGGGGGAACTGGTGTTTGGCCCAAGTATTTCTGGAAACTACTAAGAAAGCTGTGTGAATGAATAAAGGAAATCTGCAATTGAGTGAGCCATTCTCCCTTGTGATTTCTATGCTTTGGCATCTAATTTCTGGATGATTCGAATTGTGAATAGAGTGCATTTTTTTTTTTTTTAGAGACAAGCTTGATGTTCTTAGAAGAAATGACAACAGAAAAATCCCTTTGCCTGAAAGGACCAGCACTCTGGCTTGGCCAGAACAAGGTACACAAAAATGATAACTGATGCTATGACTTCCATGAACCTCAACTTGATGATACTAGGCCCCGCCTAGTAAAACCCAAGATGGCAATGGTTATTTGGCCTTCACAAGGCATTGCTGACTTTGCTCATTTTCTAAACAATTCCTATCTAGCCATGCTTTTTCATTTTAAATTTATGGAGTGGATTTTTTGTGCCTAAAGGGATAGTCTTCCCATTTATTTCTATTGAATTTCATCTTCTTAGTATTACCACAATGTTCTAGCTTGTCAAGAACTTTTTGCTTCCTGACAGTCATCCAGTATGTTTAGCTATCCCTCCTAGCTTTGTGCCATATGCAGATTGGCTGAACACTTCATACATACATACCTTTATCACCTTTATCTGGATTACCACACTAGCTCCCTAGTTGTTTTCCTTACTTCCAGTTTCTACCTGCAAACAGGTGCCAAAATAATCTACATTAGGCACATGTCACATATACTTTTTCAAAAAGGTTCAGAGATTCCCTTTTGTCTCTGGGATAAAACATTAACTTCTTAGTCTGGCATTTAATGTCCTCAATATTTTGGCCCTCACTTACCTTTCCAGGCCTATTTCACATCACTCCCTTTCATACAGCCCATGTTTCAGTCAAACTTTACTAGCTGCTCCTTAAACTCAATATAAAATCTTGTCTCCATGCCTTCTTCACCCAGGCTGTCTCCTATGTCTGGAATGGTCTCCTTTTTCACCTCTGTCTTTTAGAATCTTTAACTTCTTTCAATTCTCACCTCAGGCATTCCTATTGCAAATGTGTGGAAAGCTTCTCCCGCCCCCCCCCCCAATAATTCCTTTTACCAAAAACAAATTGTTAATATTCTCTCTTTTCTCAAATTCTCTTGTATTTACTTATCTTTGTGCGTACTGGATTCCTCAATAGAATGGAAGGTCCCAGAAGCATGGATTATTTTCATTTGTGTCTTGGTATTCCCAACACTTAATACCTTCCCTTGCACATAATAAGTGCTTTGTTAATGTTCTTTTTTTAAACTGATTTGTTTTATAGTTTTATGCATTTTGGGTAAGAGTAAAACCACAGTTAATTAGGTAGCTAGAGCTTGTAAGTATTACTCTATTGAGTTAGAATAAGAACAGCATGTATCTAATGAGCCACACCTCCTCCTTCTCCACAACACCCACCACCATTTTGTGGGAAAAATGTCTTAAATATGAATTGCCATGAAAAATAAAAGTGTTTTTATTGGTCTTGTCAAAATAAAAAGACAAGAAGATGGTGATGAAGATTTTCCTTTCCATGTTTAGTTAGCTGGCATACTTTACTTTTTATGGGTATTGGGGACAGTCCAGGAAAAGGTTAAGAGTGCAACTAATAAGGTGAAATGTACAATTCTAATTCTAACGGGTCCATACTGGATTTGGCTTGAAGGGTAGGTGATGGTGAGTTTAATCATCTGCCTATAACAGAAATAATGATATAAACAGTGAGGATTTAATTGGCTTAATTTAAAGGGGTTTAAATGTGCCCAGAGTAACTGCAGAGCATTTTCTAAAATGAATGAATTTGAGAGTGGTGTTGTTATTTGTTGACCTGAAGAATTTAAAATTAACTGAAATGTGGCTAAAAAGGACCCCAAATTGCATTATTACATTTGCTGATTGTAATTGGTCTGGACAAGTCTCATCTAAACAGGGGAGTGGGTTGGAAGATGTTCAGGCCTATGTATCCAATAGGCAGAATTTTAATCATATTAATGCCAATTTGAATATACCATACCATTTAGATTTGAATATGTCTAAGTATAATCGCATATTGTATTGCAAACCCCTTGACTTTAGGTAACATTCCCCCTTCCTCCTTCATCCCAGCCGGTGTTTTCTGGCAAAATTGCAAATTGCAAAGAGAGCCTTTTAATGCTAAAAACCTAAAATGAAAACTTCACATTCAAACTGATGAATATTTAATACTTGGATTGCTATTCACATTGAGATCTTGAGAGATAACAGAGGAAACACTCAGTTGGGTGTTTCAGAATAGTGTCTAATAGTTTTAATGACTATGCAACTTTAGACCATTCGGAGCTTTTAAAATGATCAACATCGATGTTATTAAACATTTATTATGGCTTCATGTATATCATTGTTGGTGTCTCTTCTCCTGCTCCATGCCGTTATTTGTGGGTAGTTTCGTCACTCATTACAAAGGAGTTGTAAGACTGAAGAGTCTCCAAGGACCCCCATATTCTGAAGGACTGTACATTGCCAATTCTGTTCTATTATCTCTGAACCAATTCCAGTCATTTCCTAAACCTAGTACTAGATGATTGTAATGATCAAGTTATTTCTTATTAAAATGATCTATAATAGGAAATGTTCCTGTCAATGAAGGTCATGTGGCAATTTATCATTTTTCTTCGCCTAGTACCTGGTGAAGCACTCACTGACATTCTGAGAGATCACATCAGATCTCAGTGCTGAAGAAGACCAAGGAAGGAAACAAAGAGAGAAGCAGAAGGGGAAAGAGACACTAAAGAACCCAGGGACTTTATCTTCATTAGAGCAAGGACTTTATCATATTTAACATTTGTATCTCCTCCAGCACTTAGGACAGTGCTCTGCCCCATCATGCTTTCAATAAATGTTCAATTCAATTCAACTGGCATATTAAATGCCTACTCTTTGTAACATAAAATCTAATAGGCCCAATCTGCTATACTTCTAAGTTAAGCACTATGCAAGACAAGAATAAAAATGAATTATATCTATGTAATTTATAAAGGTTTATTTATAAGGTTATTTATAGGCTACTATATGATATTATTACATATAATACACAATATGCTATAATATTATATAAAATTATAAAGGTTATTTAAGGGTTGTAAAACCTTTCCTCATAACAATTCAACAAGATGAGAAACCTAAGTATTATTATTGCCATTTTACAGATGGGGAAATTGAGGCTCAAAGAGGTAGAATTTGATAAGACCAAAGGATAGATTTAGACAAAGAGCTACCAGAAAGATTAAGCAGAGAAAACTCAGTTCTTAAAGTTGAAGTTTTCTATGCAGATGTAATGTGTGAAGAATTACATGTTGGTCATCATCACTATAACTAACATCCCAATCTAGAGCTAAATGATGCTTTCCATGTTTTCAGGATGGAATCTTCAACATTGGAATGAGGTCAGAATCAGAGTTCCAACTAGAGTAAAATCTTTCTCTCCCTGGTTTCTTGGGAGCAATGTCCCCAACTAATCACAATGTCTTCACTGAGTAATGAACGACCTTATAGCTATATGGAGCTGAACATGAGAGCAAAAACAGGGGAAATGGAAAAACAGTAAGGATGTCAAATTACAGCACAGATGGCTGTGTGAGGCGACAGCTGGCAGTTTGTATCTAGAGGAAGGATGCACTTTTACCATCAGGTAGGAGCTTTGTGGAGAACTAAAACAATAATGTGCATTTTGATAATTCTGTAGCCTTGTAATCGCTGATATGGGTATAACCTCCTCCTATACAGATTACAACCCTCTTCTGCCTTCTCATCCTGTACAATTCTCATCCATATCCTTCTGGAGTCAGGAAGGCCTGAGTTCAAATGGAGCCTCAGATACTTACTAACTGTGTGTACTTGGTACAATTCACTTAACTGCTGCTTGCCTCAGTTTTCTCATCTGTAAAATGGGGATAATAATAACAATGCCTACCTTTTAAGGTTGCTGTGAGGATAAAATGAGATGATATTTGGAAAGTATTTTAAAAGCCTTAGTAGCACTTTTGTTTGTTTTTCAGGTGTTCAGTGCCTGACTCTTTGTGACCCTATATGGGGTTTTCTTGGCAAATTTGCTATTTCCTTCTCCAGTAAAAGTGCTATGAAAATGCAAGTATTGTTATTGTTGGTATTACTATCATCATCATCATCATCATCATCATCATCATCATCATCATCATCATCATC
>NW_020954547.1:1397631-1400233 GCF_900497805.2 Vombatus ursinus | reverse complement strand
CAATATAGTTGAAACCTTTCCTTGGGTCTTCTAATATCTCATGAATAGTAGGGCAACACTTGTACCATTTCTCTTTCTTCCCTTACTACGCAACTGGTTCAACTTCAGTTCTAGTCGTTCACGTTCTCAATTATATATGATGATTATATCCATGTTTCACGTCCGGGAGAGCTTTCACTTGATCTGAAAGTTTAAGTCTTCAGAAGATGTGATGGACTTAAAAATACTAGCAGTAGATCTGACAGTCTTCTCCCAAGTCATTTTTCAAGCCTTTTGAATACATGATGTTGTGGGATCCAGATGGAGTAGCTGTGACCTCTGACATGAAGATATTTCAGTTGATGGAAGGCAATGGTGTTTAGGAGGAAGGACAGGCCACTGTAGTAAGGTAGGGATTGGGCAGCAGGGATCCATTTTGCTTTTGCTGTCCAGCAGTGTTAGACCCCGCTCCATTAGCCCTGCCACTCTCCTGTCATTTCACTGACTCCTTCCTTTTCCACTTCAAACCTTTGTGTTAGTTTCTATGCCACGACTCACCTGGCCTCCCTTGGCCCCAGACCAGAAAGTATAGTCACCTTTAGTTCTGGAACCAGCATCCGTGTGCCTCTTGTAAGGATGGGAACAGTAGTTAGAAACTTAGACCAGGGAGTCACATATGCTCCCTTTGGATTTTTAATGTAGGAGGTTCACAACAATAAGCCTGTTGTTTTACGCCTCGAGAAGTTTAAGCCTTGATTTTTATGTAGGGTTATAGATTTAGAACCAGAAGGGACTTTGGAGGTCATCTTCTTCAACCTCTTCATTTTATGGATGGGGGAGCTAAAGCCCAGAGAGGTGAGGTTATTTATTCCAAGTCACACAGGTAGTAAGGAGAAGAGCAGAGATTTGAACCCATGTCCTCTGACTGCAATTCATTCAGTGTTCTTTCCACGCTGCCTCAGTAGTGGCTGGGTTATTGCTTAATTCTATTATTTGGTGGTGACAACTTTTAAAACTACAAACTCTTCCAAACAGCTGTGATTTGATTTGTTTTTGATACTTTATATAATTTACAATTGCATTTGTAAAATCACAATTAGCCTAATTTATTTAATGACCCCCATCACGGGCTGCCGAGTCTTTTTTAGAGGGTGTTTTTAATTGCGTACAAATAAACACCATAATTTCAGAAGGGTTCGAGTGAAGTGGGTATTCACCATAATTCTATTCCTTGGTCTCGAGCCAACATTTCAGTAAATTTTTTCCCCGTCAGTAGAAAGGTTCATAATGAATACAAAACGTTTTGGGGAAAAGGTTGAATTCTCCTGGTAATTTAGAGATAAATCTTTTTCTTCAGTCTAAAGTTTTGGATTCCAGTTACTGACCTTTTCGTTTCTGGGCCCAGGATAAATATATTATCTTTAGTTACAGATAATGACGTTATGAGCCATCCGGAACAAAAGGTTAAGCTGTTACAATGTCCACCGACGAGCTTTTGTTTAATCTGTATGAAATTGCCTCATCTATTTCTCGTCCAAACTTAAGAGCCGATTCCTAATTAGCCTTGCCTGGGAAGGAAGCTGAGCTGCCCTTTTCTTTGTTTACACTTTTAGGGTGAGAGCAGTTCAGGACATTTGGAAGGAAATAGGAACAGGGAAGAAGTAGAGTGTGGTTTTTCAGGCTTGCAAACATCTAAGTGTGCTAATGAGTCTGGATCCCACTACAAAAGTTTGTGTATTGAAGCAAATGGCAGCCAATTGGCCGATCCATTTGGTTGTGGGAAATGTCCTGGAAGCTTGGCAAGGAGAGATTCTCAAGAGAGTGAGTGAATCCTGCCAACTTCCAATTGGCCAAGACACATTACAAGGGCAGGCTTCTCTCTCTCCGAGCATTCTAGCTTTTCCATTCCAATTGGAATTGGCCTCACTGAGCTGCACAGGGGAGAAAGATCAAACAAAACCTGAAAAGGCTTTCAGGCTCGGACCAGTTCTTCATTTTCTCTGGCTGGTCTCATCCTCCTTATGATCAGGGACAGTTTCCAATATTAGGAAGCAGCAGAGTTGTTACCAATTAATTTATATGACTGAGAAACTGCTGGGGCCAATAGGGGATGTGCAGACAGGTCTATTTTTATACACATAAAGATGCAAGGCACTTAGCAGGGCTAAAGAATTTTAATCGTCACTGATAAAATTTTAGCTGTGCTGTGTGAGACAACCTGCCTGTCACATTGGCTCCGGCTCAGCATCGAGCACTCCTGATACTTGTTTGGGAAATGGTGACAGCTGTGTGCCTTGCCTGGCTGCTTCTGTTTATAAAAACACAGGGGTAAATGACAGTCCCCCCTCAGGCCCCTTTATTGAGGCTTGACTTTTCAACAACAGCCAAGAACCACCTCCACCCAAAGAACAGGTTTATAGCAGCACAGGACCTATGGAGACAGGGCCAGTTTACTTTTAAAAGAAAGAGTCAAGGGAAATTCAAGGTGAAGATGTTTCATCTCTTGGTCTAAATCAAGGCAAGATTTTCATCATATTTTTTTCAATTTCTTCTGTCTCTTCTTCCCCTACTAGAAGTATGTGTGTGTGTGTGTGTGTGTGTGTGTGTGTGTGTGTGTGTGTGT
>NW_020954547.1:1395733-1397612 GCF_900497805.2 Vombatus ursinus | reverse complement strand
GGGTGGGCCTGTGCAATAGACAAATCCACTACCTTCGTTGATTCCTTCCTGAAATGCAGCCTATGGGCTCTGTCAGGGACTTCGATCTCTTAAAGGACCCCAATGGGGAAGCTGACCTTGTCCTATTCAGAAACAATGTTATCGGCATCCTTATTGAACACCAAGATCAAAGGCAGACAAGTGGACATTTTTATTTATGGTATCATAGAATCATAAATTTAGAGTTGGAAAGGATTTTAGAGACCAAGTCCTCCAATTTCCTTATATTCATATAGGGAACTCCAACTGAGGAAAGTCCCTTTAGTAACATACATCAGGGACTGATCTACAATTTATAGTCTGAGAGCAGGGGTTCTAAACTTTTTTTATGACATGGATCCCTTTAGCAATCTGGTGAAGCTTACTGATCCCTTCTTGGAATAATATTTAATTTTTTTTTAATCATGATTAAAGGAAATATTAGATTTCAATTAAAGGTTAGTGAAAATAAAGACCCAATTTTGTCCTATCAAATTACCCAGACAACCTGAAATCTATCCACGGACACCAGGTCAAGAATTCTTGCCTTAGAGAATTGTCTAAGACAAGGATAGCGTGAATGACTTGTCCAGGGTTGCATAGCCAAGTATGTGTCAGAGTCATGGCTTAAACTAAGGTCTTCCAGATTCTGGGGTTAACTCATTATCCACTATGTCATGCTGCTGACTCATTCCGTAGAGAAGAAAACTGAGACCCAGAGAGGTTAATCAACTTGCCCAAAGTCTCTCAGGTCTTAGATGACAGAGAAAGAATTTGAACTTGGGTCCTCTGACCCTCGATTCATAGCTGTTACTGCTCCATTGTGTGTGGACTGATTTGTACTTGTGCATCGGCTGCTGATTTTCATTCATTTACCATCTTTCTCTCTCACAGTGCTGCTGGGATTTTGTACCTTTCCTGATGGCATATATTGAATGTAATCTTCCTATTAATGATTTCTGCTGTTGGGGTATGTGTATCCATAGTCAAGTCAATGTCATTGGTCCTCTTTGAGAATGAAGGACAAACAACAACAATCTTCACCAGTAAGGAGAGAACTATTGAGAGGAGGAAGGTCATTGTCATCTTCATCCCTATGGATCAGGGACATTTCATATTAAAAAATGAAATGAAATAAGCAAAACAAAAACCTCCTCCTCCAACCCTCCTCCAGCCTCTGGCATTTAACCTAGGATTGAAACCCTCTTTGCTGGTTTCTGTTCACATTAGGTTCCATTTGAAAAAAAAACAAACCAAACCCCAAAATATTAGGCAGTGGTGTGCTGGTAATTGTTTAACAATAGTTTCTCTGGAAAAATGTAACATGATACACTTTAAGTTTATTCTGCACTTAACATTGTGTCTATCACTTTCATAAGTTTAGACAATCAACAAAACAAATCAAGCCCTGATTAGTAGTGTTAGTTGAGGTTTAAATGCTTGCAAATGAAAATTTAAAACTGACTTCCAGGAACAAGTACAAACTGATTCTAGCACCTTTCCCTCCACAACCCAACTTTGGCCACCAGAGGCTCATGGGATCATAAATTTATAGCCAGAAAAGACCACAGAAGTAATTTAACACAACCTTTCCCCATATCCCCCATTGTCTTATAGACGAGGAAACTGATTCCCAAAGAAGTTGTGTGACTTGTCAAAGGTCACACAGGTAATGTGGCAAAGCTAGGATTCATTTGATCCAGGTCATCTGACTCCAAATCCTATACTCTTTCTCCTGTGCCATCCTATCTTCCACAGTGTCATAAAGCCTTTGTAACTATCAGTCTAAGACTGTCTTTGGGGGCAGCTAGGTGGCTCAGTGGATAGAGTACCGGCCCTGGAGTCAGGAGGACCTGAGTTC
>NW_020954547.1:1373725-1395664 GCF_900497805.2 Vombatus ursinus | reverse complement strand
GTTAAATGTAATGTCTATGACATTAGACCTATTTTTATATGTGGTTGGTGAGGAATATCTCATTACTTTAGAATTAATGGCAAGATAACACCCTAGTTAATGTCCTCAAACCCTCTCACCTAGACTACTGCAACAGCCTCCTAATTGGTCTCTCTGCATCCAGTTCCTTCTGTCTCCAATCCAGTATTTACATAGTTTTCAAACTGGAATCACTAAAACCCAAGTCTGAACATGTCACTCCCCTGCTCAGAAAATTCCAGGGGCTACCTATTGCCTATAGGATAAATTACAAAATCCTCCATTTAGCATCTGACTCTAACTTATCTTTCCAGACTCATTTACCATTATCCTCCTTTACACACTCCGTGTTTCAACCAAACAGGCCTATTTGCAGTTCCCACACATGACATTCCATCTTTTGTCTGTGTACCTTTGCATTTGCTGATCCCAATGCCTGGAAATGTCTCCTTCCTTACTATTGCAACATGGAGCCCCTAATTCTTTTTGAGATTAAGGCTAAATGCCACTACTTTTTATATGAAGCATTTTCTGATTCTTTTTGATTTGCTAGACATCTTCCACAGATTACTTTGTGTGTATTTTTTTATTTACTTATTTGTGGGCACGGTATAGCCCTTCAGTAGAACATATGCCCCTTGAGGGCAGGGTCAGTTTTTGTTTCCATCTTTCTAATTCCAACACAGTGCCTGGAATAGAGTAGGTACTTAACAAATACTTGTTAAATAGAATATTGACACATTTGATATAAAGGTGATGTGGAATAAAGCAGAGAATGTTAACTGTAGATTCAAATTCTATCTCTGACCCTAATGTCCTTGTGAGACTTTACCTAGTCACTTAACCTGTTTAGGCCTCAGTTTCTTTATCTGTAATTGAGGGGGTTGGGTTAGATAGCCTCTGAGGCCCCATCTAGCTGTAGGCCAATGATTCTTTGATCTCATAAATAGCTGTGAGTACAGGATGGAACTATTTTCCAGAAAGTTAAAACAAAACAAAACAAAAGCAAACAAAAAACTTCCACAAAATTTTCCTACTCATCAGGCCCATTACTATAGTTGGTAAATCTGCCATATTCAAGATTGTAATGATCATTTAGTATAGTATGCATCTATCAAGGGAAAATATTCTGCCCAGTCATGGATCAAATGTCCATGGAGTAAAAGATGTAGAGGAACACAGTAAGCACAGAATTTACAGGTAGCTGGAAGGGACTTAATTTGTTTATTTTAAAATATTTATTTATTTATTTTTTGTTTTCAACATTCTCTTTTGCAAGATTTTGAGCTTCAATTTTTTTTCTCCTTTCCTTCCCTCTTCCCTCCCCAAGATAGCATGCAACCTTATATAGGCTATACATGTACAATCATATTAAACATATATCCACATTAGCCATGTTGTGAAAGAAGAATCAGAACAAAAGGGAAAAATTATGAGAAAGAAAAATCAAAAAAGAGAGAGATAAAATACTATGTTTCCATCTGCATTCAGATTCCATAGTTCTTTCTTTGGATGTGGATAGCATTTTCCTTTGTGAGTCTTTTGGAATTGTCCTAGATCATTGTATTGCTGAGAAGAGCTAAGTCTATCAAAGTTGGTCATCTCACACCGTTGCTGTTACTGTGTACAATGTTCCCCTGGTTCTGCTCACTTCATTTAGCATCAGTTCATGTCTTTCCAGGTTTTCCTGAAATTCTCCTGCTCATCATTTCTTATAGAACAACAGTATTCCATAGCATTCATATTCAGTCATTCCCCAATTGATGGGCAGCCTCTCAATTTCCAATTCTTTGCCACCACAAAAAGAGCTTCTATAAATATTTTTGTACATACTGGTCCTTTTCCCTTTTTTATGATCTGTTTGAGATACAGACCTAGTAGTGGTATTGATGGATCAAAGGGCATACACAGTTTTATAACCCTTTGGGCAAAGTTCTGAATTGCTCTCCAGAATGGGGGAAGGGACTTTTGAGATCATTTTATCCAACATCTTCATTGTTCAGAAAACGAAACTGAGGCCCACAGGGGAACAGTAACTTACCCAATGTCAAGCAGGTAAGTTTGAGGGTTTGAAGCTATGTCCCTTGATTCCAAATCCTAAAACTCTTAGAAAAGAGTTGGTTATCACCAGTAGAAACCAACATCCAAGAAATTTATACCATTAGTGGCAGCTGGAAGAAGATGTCAAAAGATTGACTAGGTTGTTTCTGAGTAACTGGGAGTTTTCAAGGTAGGGCCAAGAGGCCAGCAGCCTATGGAAGGGGCAAATTTCAGGGTCAGGGGAGGTTGCAGAAGAAGGACCTTGGAATTCAACAAATTCAGGAAGATATGTTAGCTACATGGCTGACTCATATTCAGCTTACGATGTAGTTTGATCTTTGGATTTTCCTCTTCTGCATTAATCCATTCAGCCCTTCCCTTGTCCAAATTCTATTTGTACTAGGCACATCCTAGTCACAATAGTTGTAATAGTCTTTTTTCCTGGACTTCTCTTCTTTTTCTCCTCTTTTTTCTATTGTTTCTCATGCCATCAAGCTGACAGAACACATATAATGAACATTTATTCAGCTCCCTTCCATTAATTTAGAATTCTTGGAAAATCAGTGGTCAAACATGGGAAAAAAGACATTTCTCATTTACCCCTTTGTTTGATTTAATTTAGTTGAGCTTGTTGGCAAGGATTTAGTCTTCTGACTTTTCTAATGCCCTAAAGAAATGCCCCTCCCTCATTTAAGTGGACCTACAGGTAATTTCAGGGTCATGTGTCAGCTCTCTGATCCTAGGTAGCAGTTCCTTGAGTATGCATCTGGCCATCTGGCAAAAGTTTCTGCAGCTTCTTGGGACAAAGGGAATGCTATCCCAGTAGAGCACAGTAGAACTCCTTTAAAACATGACATACATAAGGTGTTTACTATATGGCAGGTTCTGTGCCAAATGCTGGAGATTCAAAAACAAGGAAACGCGATGGTTTCTGTTCTCAAGGATTTCCCATTCCGTTGAAGGAAGACAATGGGAAGTGGGGGGAGGGAAGGGAAAGGAAGTGCTCTGGGGCTAGGGTGTGGGGTGGGAAGGGCAAAGAAGTCAGTACTAAGAGTGAGACAAGAGGGAAATTAATGACTGGGGCTTTTTTATGGTGATTCTAGGCCTGATTGTGGAATAGCTAGGTGGCACAGTGGACAGAGTCCTAGACCTTCAGTCAGGAAGACCTGAATTCAAATCTGGCCTCAGACACTTACAAGCTGTGTGACTCTGGGCAAGTCACTTAACTCTGTTGGCCTCAGTTTCCTCATCTGTCAAATGAGCTAGAGAAGAAAATGACAAACCATTCTAGTATCTCTGCCAAGAAAACCCCAAATAGGATCATGAAGAGTCAGACATGACTGAAAAATGACTAAACAACAAAAGGCCTGATTACTCAGATTAGTAATAGAGTTGAATAAAAGAGGACTAACTAGGCTACTTCTAGGGTCATGGGTTCTCTTTCCCTGAAGATATTCAGGTAGTCTCTAGGGCCACTTGCTAGAGATTCAGAGAGGATTACTGTTGTATGGGTGGGATTAGATGGCTTTGGGGTCCTGTCCAATTTTGAAATTGAGTGATTCTAGGATACTGAGATTTAATTTTCTCTCAAACCTAATCAATCCAATAAATACATGCTACATTGGATCAGACAGGATGGGAAAGTGGATTGAGTGTTCCTTTTGCAGTCAAGCTGATGGGAGTTCAAATCCTGGCTCCAGCAATTTAATCACTGCATGACCATGGGAAAGTCAATTACCTTACCTATTGTAAAGGGGACAACAATCCCTCTGGGACTTACCTCACATAGCTGTTTTGAGGCTCAAAGGAGATGACAAAATGTGTACAAAATTATTTGTAAACTTTAAATTGTTCATTAAATGTCTGTCTGTTACTGCTACTGCACACTGTTAGTAAGTAAAGTCTGCCCTCCAACAGCAGTTTTATAAAGGGTTTCCAATGGACTCTGAAAGATGCCATTTCATTACTTGGCAAACAGCAAGGGAGTTGGCCTGTGATATTTCTTATGTCCATGCTAGTTATCGTTAACACAAAATCAATTATCCCACCATCATTTTTTTTAGCAGTGTCAGAGAAGTACAGGAATTGTACTAATGGATTAGAGAATACAATTTGCCCTTCTGGAAGTCCTGCTGTTTCATCACAGAGAGCTCTCACCCAGTGTTTAACCTTGAATGATTTTCTTTTTCAACAAGTTTTTCATTGTCAAGGTGATGCTTCCTACTTTGCTTCCTATATTGATACTAAGTTTATATTGGGAGAATGCTTCCCTTCAAGGCCACCACACTGGCTTGGGCATATTGTTTATGAAACCACTTATTTTTCACTAAAAAGTGTGAATGATGACCAGTACCACAGTTTCACATGCATGAGACCTTTCTTGTTCCCCTAGGTTCATGGTATCTCCCTTTTCCTCTACAAAAGCTACTTTACATCTATTTTGTATGTGTTCTGTATTATGTGAATTATGTCTTTGCCATTAGAATGTAAGATACATGAGGACAGGGAATGTTTTGCTTTTTTCTTTGTACCCCTCATGCCTAGTGACAAGCCTAGCATGTAGTAGGTGCTTAATAAATGTTTGTTGGTTTTTTTGATTGATTGATTGACACCTGAAGATTTGGGCCTGCCTGGTGATTTGATCCTATCAAGGGCAGTTTCTGGTTTCTTACACTTGTTGCTTAGCTTGATTATCAATTCCTTGTTAACCATTTTTTTTTGGGGTGGGGGTTCTGTTCTTTTCAGTACAAAGTTCATTTACCACTGGAAAAGCGAAAACAAAAATAACAGTTTAGTAGCTCTGGCTCTCTCCATTGGTCATCATCATCATCCCAACCACTCTAAAAAGTAAAGTAGTCCTATCCTTACTTTGATATTCGCTTTTTTCTAGTATATCTACACCAACATAATCAGATGATATTGATCCTGATCCTCTTTTGATAAGATCGCCCTTGTATACATTCTCTCTTACCTGCCCTTGTTTCCATCTTTGTAGCTTTCTTTCAAAAATCTAAGTTGGTTGGTGAGTTCCCCCTGCATCAACATCAGCTTCTTAGGATAACTGCAGTTTTTTCTCCTCATCAGAATTGTTTCCCTTCGGGTCTTCAAAATTCTATTATTGAGAATTTCCCATTCCTCTAAAACTGACTTTTCCTCTAGGATTTCAGTCCTTATCCTTCCCCTCAGGCCTTTAAAATCTGCTTTCCCCATCTCTAGGGTACATGTCAAACTATGTCTGGATTTCTTCTCTTTTTTTCTAGCATAAATTCCAAGGTGAATTTCCTCCAACGTCGTCATCATTTCCACTCCAGCAAATAGCTCCACCTTGTTGGTGAGATTCACACCCAGGAAAGAATTGCCTTTGCTCCTCTGTCTTTTAGAAGGACTTCACTTTGCTAAGGTATGTCAGCAAACTCCAAGCTGCTCTGTTTTTAGCAAAGAGAGAACTCCAGCAGATGTCTGGGTAGTTGACCTAGCCCATCGTTATTTTATCATTCTTTTGTACCATTCTTGTTACATGCTTCTCAGCCTTCTTATCTAGTTCCTCTTTCTCTTCAGGTGACCTGTAATATATCCTGATGACAAGTATTCAAGAGGGTGAATGACTATCAGGAGGAGGAGGGATTAGGTTTACTCACCAGAATAAATTAGGGCCAGCTGTTGGAAGTTGCAAAAAGACAAATTTAGTTTGAATTTCAGGACAAACTTCCAAACTATTAGAACTCTTCCAAAGTGGAATGGTCTGTCTTGAGTGGACAGTGGGATCTTTCTTGCTGGAAGTTATTAAGCAAAGGCTAGAAAACCATTTGTCAGGTATTCTATAGCAAAGATTTTTCTCTTCCAGTTCAACTAGATGGATTTTGAGGTCCCTTCCAACTCTCAAATTGTAGGATTCTATAACAGATATTTTGCTTTCATTTCTCATTAACCTTGGTGGAAGTAGACAATTTGATTACTTGACGCAAATCTTCCTTACTCTCCATGCTCTTGGACACAAGCTTCTGCCTTTGCCGTTCTCACTGGCGATCCCTTTGGGCAAATTACTGTGATAAATGACTTATGGGGGACTTCAACTCTGGAACTGTTACTCTTCTTTCTTTAATAGTGCCTCATCAGTACCTTGATACTTGGCTTCCTTTCCCTTCTTTTGCTAATTTCTTACCTTGTTTTACCAACTTCTCCATTTTGTCTAACCAATTATTTTCCGCCTTCCCTTTGAGTCCTTTCCCTTCAGGTTGAACCTCAAACCTTTTCCCTTCAGCTCCAGACTTTTTCCTCCTTCAGCTTGAGTTCTTGTCACACTCTTCCTCTTCCTTTGACTTAAGCTTTCACAAATTTTGCCTCCTTAATTTCAATCTTTGTTCTTTATAATTCTAAAGGCCTCCAAATAATCTTTATAATTTCTCTTTCCTATCTTCCTCCTGACAATGATAAGGATGATGATGACAACAATGGTGGTGATAATAGCTAACATCTGACATCTGATAATTAGTGCTTTAAGATCTATAAATTGCTTTACAAATATTATTTCATTTGATCCTTATGACAACTCTAGGAGGTAAGTACTGTTGTTATTTCCATTTTACAGATGAGGATACTAAGTTTTAGAAAGGCTAACTGACTTGTCTAGACATAGGTAGTAATTATCTGAGTCAGGGTTCAAACTCAAGGCTCTCAGACTCTAGTTCCACCACTCTATCAACTATGTCATACATCGAATTGTCTCATTCCTTCTTCCACATTATCTTTCCCAGGGCCTGGTTTCCATTCTCTTGTGTCATACATTATTAAGATTTGGTCAGTGAATGAATGGATAAATTAATGTGTATGGTACAAATCTAGGTACTGGTGTTATATGCAGGCCCTAAGACATAATCCCTATACTCAGCTATGATGGTGATTAAAAATTGTTTATCATTAGAGACCCAGAGGTAGAAGAGACCTCAAAGTACATCTAACCAATTTCCCTAGTTTTCCAGATAAGAAAACTGAGGCCTAGAGAAGTTACTTTGATCCAGGAAGAAAAAACAGAAAGCCTGGAGCCAAGAACTTGGGCCTAAGGAGGCCTAAGCACTTATTTTAAAATATGCAAGCTCTTTTCCAAGTGTCAGACCTCTTTTGAGTTTACCTTTAGATAATGAAGTAGCCCAAATGAATTTATTTTTCTGCATAGATATTACCTCTCCCTATACCCATTAGGATGTAAGCTCCTTGAGGGTGGGAAACATTGTTCATTTTGTTGTTGTATCCCCAGAACTTAACACAGTGCCTTGGATATAGTAAGTGTTTAATAAATGCTTGCTGAATTAAATTGGATTGCTGAGCTCTCATTTCATTTCATTTTTATGTTGTAACTGCCAACTAAACCTCCCATCTTGGGGCCATTTAAAAAAAAAATACTGCCTGGGTGCTGCATAACTGACTTTTTCTTCCTCACCTATATTTCAGTTGCATCTGAAGTTATTTAGCCAGCCTCTCTAGCTCTCCATGACATATGGGGCGTACTCTAGTAATGGGTCATCCGTTCATATTTTAGTGCTGCTTTTTGCTAGGTGATGAGAATAAATCTCGAGGTGATCATAATGATGGACCCATGGACCAGAGTGCAAGTCATTCTGTGGACACTGTTTGACCCATATGGTTTCATTTTGTTGATCTGTGGCCATGATTAACACATGCACTTTTGGATTTTCAAAAAATCATGGAGGAAGCTGTATTAGTAAAAGATTCTATGTAATGAAGACAACAATAGTAACAGTAATAATAGGTAACATTTTCATGACGCTTTAAGCTTTGCAAAGCTCTTTACGTGTAATATCTCTTTTGATCTTCACAATAACTTTGTGAAGTAGATGCTGTTATTATCTCTATTTTACAGATGAGGAAACTGAGGCTGCTTAGTAACTTGGGGCCACACAGCTGGTAAATGTCTGAGGCAAGGTTCAAAAAATATGCTTGGACACACATATATCTATTTGCAAGTATGTATATGCACGTATTTATACACTTAAAAGTTAATCAACACACATTAATTAAGTACTTACTATAAGCCAGGCATTGTGTTGGGGATAAAGTGAAATAATCTCTTCTTTGAAGGAGTTATGGGGCAGCTTCCCGACATGTATGAATCAGGGCTAAAGAACTTGCCCTGTGAGATGAGTAAGGGTCCTATAATACTCTGCAGAATGAGCTGATGATAATAAAAAAAAAGGGGGCAGCTAGATGGTACAGTGGATAGAGCACCAGCCCTGAAGTCAGGAGGACCTGAGTTCAAGTCCTACCTCAGACAAAACACTTGACACTTACTAGCTGTGTGACCCTGGGCAAGTCACTTAACCCCAGTTGCCTAAAAGAAAAAAAGAATGAGCTGATGACTCAGGAGATGTAGAAAAGAAATTGATCTGCCCCTCCACCTCTCTCTTCTTTTCTGGTCAGTGCCTTCTCAACTAAGACTCTCAAGTCAAGGTGGTATGTTATAATTCCACTGAAGGATAGAAAAGGATGCTTTGTTCTTGACCCTGGTGTCATGGTGATTCCCCAGATGAAGTGTGAGCTCAATGAAGAAAGCTTATGCCTGGGCCTCTGGCAGCCTCTGCTTCTTCTGTTTGCTTCCCTGAATAGTTGACTGGTCAGCAGCCTTCCAACAGACGTGTCCCTGCTTAGAAGCAACTTTGGAAGTTTACCATTCTGGCAGCTTGTGAGAATGGTAGTGGGAAGGGACCATAGGAATGGTGGCAGTGGTGTCCACTGGATCAATTCGTCACAGCAGCAACAGATCCAACATGATGGGAGCAGCTGAACGTAACTTTTCATAAAAGGTTTGGATTTGGAGTGATTTGTTAGTGCAGAACAAACAGAACTGTAAAATGCCTGATTAGCAGTCATCCCTGTAGATTGTAATAGTAGTTATAGGTTAAGTTACCGAATCCTGTTAAATGACTGAATCCTGCTCTGTTAATGAAGGCTTATGAGTTTCTTTTTATGTTTCATCTTTCTTTTGTGTTGGAATAAATTACCTGTTCCATAGCCAATTCATATTGTACATTCAACAGCTGCTTATTTTAAAAATCTGCACCCTCCCCACCTTTGGGGAATCCCTTTTCTTTATTAGCTGTAATCTAATTTACTACTAATAAAATCCCTCCTCCCACCAGGCATAGGGTGAGAGATTAACAGTCATTGAGTGTAAGAAAAAGGAGGACTTTCTCATTAGAGGCAGGCTTCCTTGGACTGAACCCAGTGCAAACTTCATGGCTAGGCTCAGGACAGGAGAAGACAATTGCCCCTGAGTCTGTGGGCTCAGCTGAGTGGTTTTTCAAGGCCAGATATGTAACAGATATGCATTTATTTTTATCTGTCTACATCCATTTACCCAGATTGCACACAAACACACACACTCACATAATTAAAATAACTACCTCTTCTGAGAGACAGTCTGAAAATTGGCAGAAAAAGAATTGTTAGACCAAAGCTTGGTTTAGGTTTGGGCCTGGCCAGCTCTCTAGAATCCTCTTAATGTCTGTGTTAGGAGATGATGTGGAAAATATAAGGGCACATTTGAAGTGGGCAGCTCATGCTTACCTGATGATAAAACATTGACTTGTATACTCTGGGAACATTTAACATAAGAAATGAAAAGAAAAAAAAGCCCTGCTCAAATGTAGACTTGGACCACAGCATAGGATGAATGGCAATTGATGGGTTCCCATATTATTTTCCATTTGACTTGCTCCATCTGTAATGTGCCTTTTAGAAAAAAGTCACTTTAGTAAAGTGACTCTTAGAATTTTCGTGTTCATTCAGAATCTGCTTCTGGTAATGGCACTTTGGGATTTTCAAGTATTTCCTTATTTTTTTAAATAGGTTTTCCAGGCATCAACTGCATGATTTATTGTACTGCCATGCTCTCTTAGTCTCCTTAAAGGTGTTTTTTTTTTTTCTTCCTTTAATTACTGAGTCTCATTCCTCAGGGACAGGCTTCTTTAGAGAATACACTCTGCTGGGCTTGTTAGAATCTGCAGAGAAGTCTGTCCTGTCACCTCCCTAGTCTTGCAAATGGGCCGAGAACTTGAGGCCTCTTTGTGACTTAATGCTACTTAGAAAGCGCCTCCTGTCTCTTCTCTAATTAACTGCAATCAGGAAGGCTGGTTGGTGGACACATGGTGTCGGCGCTCTGTGAAATGCTTCCTGATGCCTATAAACAGTGCCATATGTTCTTTGTGAAATATTGCTATAATCACTAGCAGTAGGAACAGCTGATAGGAGATGAAGGACCAGTTCCCTCTTCTTCCTGCTTTATTCTCCAAAGCTGGGCTGTACTTTGCTCATCAGTTTAAGATTTGCTTTCAGCGACTGTGCTCGACATCTTTCGCATTTTAGCCGTCGCTTGTTCAAATGTTATATATTTGAGTTGAAATGATAGCTGAGACTGATGTTCAATGCCTCCTCTGCTAGCCCAGAAACACTTTAATGTGGCTAGGGAGGGAGTGGCAAGATCTTAGCTAATCCTGGAACAAATAAATTACTGAGATATCAAAAATTAATTTATTTTTAAAAAAAGCAAACCAATCGACAACCAGAGGATAGAATCATCATACATTTTAGTATATGAACATAAATTTCTTAGTTAAGCTGGAAGTTCAGCATACCTGCTCCAAACCACATAGTGCCTGGCACATAGTAGGTGCTTAATCAATGCTCATTGGATTGAACAGAATAGAAAAATCAGTTATTGGCTATAAAAAAAAAAAACAACTTGACTGCTTTTGTAGGTCTCAGCTATGAAAAGGATTGCCTGGGAGTGAATAGAGAGGAGGAGTTCCAGAAGTGTCTTTTAAAAAAAGCTACCAATGAAATCCAAATTCAATCAATATTCTCATCCCAGAAGGCAATATAAAAATATTAAAGTATGTTTACCTCTCAGATGTATCCATGCTGAACTAGCTTTTTAACTCAGATAGGAACCCTATTTCCAGAATCAGAGCTGCTGACATCTCTTATATCCTTGAGCAGAGAAAGAAGCCTAAGAATAGACTATAATTTCTAAGCTGTCTTATGTCCAAGTTTCTCCTCTGACAAAGGGTTCTAAAATGTTGGCCTTCAGTCTACCACCTCCTTGTTAAGGAAGAGCAATTCTCTGCAAACACCACTGGGTGGTAGGCCCTCGATGAATGGATGGCTGCTTCCTGGGTATATGTCAGTAATGGGAGCAGTGCATTAGACATGTAAAGCACTTATTGTCTTTTCAGCTAGAATCATAGGGCTGTTTAGGGAAGTAACTAGATAAAACTGACTAGCAGACAGAACAGAGGGATTTGTTCCTTTTAAGCCTCCACTTGAACGTTTCAAGATGCGTTAGATGACTAATTTTAATAACACATTTTCTAGCTCACGGATTTTTTTTTATTATTATTGCAAAAAGCTTTTTTTTTTTAAAACTGTCTCTTTAATGCTTTGGGGCTCTGGTCTGTGGAAATGTGGAAACAGGTCTCTCTTGCTCCTTTTTTATTTATTTATTTTTTACCTTGCATGCGCTACACAGACTATTAAGCTGTATGTACGTGATTGATCTCTTTAATAAAACAGAGTTCTTTAGTAAGCAAAGAGTGATAAAGATAAACAAATGTACCTGTTTGTCCAGTACTTGGGAGATTAGGGTAACACCAGGGCATCGAGAGAGCCCATTAACAGATAAGTTAGATGAAACCCATCAATTCAGATTTCATTCCAGTAAGTTGGGGAAACCATTTTCTTTAAGTTAATTTCATCCATGTTTTCTCTTCATTTGTAATACTTTGTGGGTTTTAAGAGAAAAAAATACTTAATAGGGTGGAACGTGAGTTTCTAGATAAACAATGTTGTCGGCTTCTCCACCTCCCTTCTTATCAAGCCCTTTGAAATAGGAAATGCTGCTTTGTAGTTTTGTTTAATTTTATCATTTGGATTTTGGACATTATATTAGAGGATCTCACTCCTCATCACGGGGAACAGTTCTCAAGAATAGAGTCCATTCGAATTCTAGTCCATTAAATTTTTTCTTTTTTTTTAACGCTGGGAAGAATAAGGTGCCATGCTAAGATGGTTTCCATAGGTCTTTCTTCAGTTATTCACAATAGGGCATTCTTTCCATGGCAACAACTGTTACCATGGTACATATTGTATGCTTCTTCAGAGCTACTGAGGAGTGTTATTAAGACACTAACCCACCCACAAGCACACTTGCTCACACACACACACACACACATATGCTCTCACACACACAAAATCATCTTATGACTCATGAAACACAGGAACATTTTACAATACTCAGAAGGGGGAATGTAGTAAATGTAATAAAAATAATTTTTTAAAATGTCCTTCCCCTCCTTCATATGATTAGATGAGTGATTACTGACATTACTGCTTCAAGATAAGCAACAAAGGATCTCTCAGTGCTCAGAGATACGTGAGTACTGTTTATAAACTGCATAGAATCACAGGGGCAAAAGTTGGCTTGTACAATAACCAGTCCAGGAGCATGTTTTGGAAATTCAATTCCTAGGACTTTGAACTGGAAGGGAGCTAAGAGGTCATCTAGCCTTGTCGATTTTACCTTTGCAACACATCCCACAACAAATCCCCTTGTCTCCACTCACACAACTAGCCTGACATTCATTGCTTCCCATTTGGATTATTGTAATCATTTCCTGATAAGTCTTCTTGGATCCACTCTCTCCTCTCTCTGACCCATTCTCCACAAAGTTGCCAAATTGATGTTCCTAAAGCACAGATCTCACCTTTGTTCAAGAATCTTCAGTGGCTCCCTATTGTTTCTAAGATGTAATACAAACTCATGTTTGTCATTTGAAACATTTTGCAGTCTGGCTCAAACTAATCTTTCCAAACTAATTTCTTATTATTCCCTGTCATTTATTCCATGTTCTAGCCAAACTGGCTTACTTGTTGTTCCCTAAAAATGACATTCTATTTCCTCTCTCCTTGCTTTTCAGTCCTCGTGTCTTTCATGCCTAGAATGTACTCCCTCATCCTCTTCACCTCTCAGAAATCACTAGTTCCCTAGTCCTATATTTTAAATCTTTTACTGATTTCCTCAGTTAGTGTTCTTCCCCACTACTCAAATTACTTGGTATTTCCTTTGCATATGCTTTATATTTACTAATTTGTGTACATGAAGTGAGCCCCTTCCCCACCCCCACCCTATGAATATTACCAACTTGAGGGCAGAGATTTTTTTTTTTAATCTTCATGTGTCTCTGGTGTCAAGCTTAGTGATTGGTATATATTGGCATACTAGGTATTTAATAAGAGCTTGGTGAATTGAATTAAATTATTTCGTGCTTTCCTTGCAGAAATGAGTATGATAACTGGAAAATGTTGCATCTACCATCAAATGGATTAGTTTTGTCTGCTGTTTGTTTTTAGTTCTTTTTCTTTGTTACAAATGAAGACTCACTGGATGGAGTGTGTGCTTCTTTGCAGACCCAGATTACCTAACATGGAAGTACCCTGCTTCCCTGAATTCTCCTTCCATGTGGATGGGAGTAACCTCCTTTGATTAGCTGTGTAGCTAGAGCAGAATGTGTCTTTAAAACTGATCAGAGGAAAACAGTCTCTTTTTTTACTCTTTGCTCTTTCCTACTTATCCAGAAGATTATAGTTCACTCATGACATGGGTACCATGAATTAAACTAGGAGTGGGGATAACCTTCTGCCATTTCTCTTTTATCCTGATTCAGAAAAATAGGTTTTGGAGAGTTTCTCTTCTGGTTCATTTGTCCTCCGTTTCAGGTGTCAGCAGCGTGTCTCATTGAACCTGGGAGTTTGAGCCATGATGACCTTGTAGCCATAAATGTAGGTGGGATGTTGTAGCCCACCTGCCCTTCGGTCTAACGTGTGTGGAACTCAAAGCCCATTCAATGATTAAGGCTAGGTAAGAAATGAGCCAAGGAATGGCCTCTTTAAAAAAAAAGTCAGTCTGAGAGGGGAAGACCCTTAGGGTTTCTGGACAAAACAGAAACAATTACTATTTACATTCACTCCAAGCCATGGATGGGGGGGGCCCAAACCATGACCACTAGGTGGGGCTTAGGCTGCGACCTATTGTTAGCCAATCAATTAGAGCCAGATTGAATTGAGTTTAAGGCCCATAAACCCCAAGATATCTTGCTAGGTTTCAGTCATCAAAATTTACATTCCTTTGGGCAGAGCACCTGCTGGTAAAGGTATGATACCCTATGTGAACTGAAAAAAAAGCAGTAGGGAAGGGAAGGGAGAAGGAGGGAATGAGCGAAGGGGGAACTGGTAAAGGAAGGAAAGGAACTGAAGAGGGAGAGAGGAAAGAAGGAAGGAAAGAAGGAGGGAGTTGCATTGATCAAATGGAACTGGCCAGTTGGGTCCCCAGTAGGGCAGCTCAGACTACTCACAGGTTGCTGTTTGTCCTTCATTCTTCAAAGAGGACCATGACATCAGGAAGTTGATGCCAAGACTTGGATTTAAGTGAGGTAGAACTGTGCAAAGTCACTAGCCTCACTTGATCCTCTGGAGCCATCTGGGTCCAGTGTCAAGATATAGATCAGGACAACTGAAGATGGCCCCCTCCTGGTCTCACTACAAAAGGCTGAAGATAAGTTATGCTGCCCACCTCTTGGTAGAGAGTGAATGGACTAGAAGTGCAGATTAAGATAAGGTCAAATGCAAACTTGTTTTGTTTACCATATTTGTTGGGGTGTGTGTGTTATTTTGGGGGAAGGGAGGGTCATAGAGGATAACTATGGTAATATAAAGAGAATTTTTAAATGAAAGAGAAGAATGTCAATGAAAAAAAAAATCCAGCAGAAGAGAGTAGAAGGAAGTTCAGAAAGGGGATATAGATATACAGAGCATTATTGGCATTATTGTGTTAAATTTGATATATAGTCCAAACAGACTCTAGTGCCTTTGTTCCAATTTCCACTCACACAGCTAAGACAGGTTTCCAGAGGGCAGCTACATCTCCCACTCATGGTTTTAAAAAGCTGTACATAATAGAAATTCGTAGTTCAGCATACAATCCTCTTTTTTTCTGTTGTTCTTTGAATATGTAAATATTCATGTTTATTGATGTCTTAGGAATTATTTGTTCTGCGTATTTCTTGTACCCTAAGGGGATGACTAAGCCAGATGGCATTCTGATTTAAAGCCCATGCAGTACCCTTTGTCACAGAGCCCTGGAATGGCTTAGGCCTGCCTTTTGGTGAATCCTCTGTTAGTTGATATTGAATTGGAAGTATATCTCTTTGGGACTAGCTGCCAGTTTATACCAGTTGTTGTTATTGGTCTGGGTCAATAACCCTGAGGGCGTGGTTTCACCTGTCAATGTGTATCCTTGCTATGTATGTATCCTTGTATCCTGTGTATCCTTGCTTCATTTGCATTTAGTAAATTTTTTTTTTATATCTCTAGCCTCATTGTTTCATTCTCTTCAGATCTTGAACTTGAATTTGGGGCCAGCGTGTGCTTAGGCCAGAGGTGGGGACCTGTGGCCTCAAGGTCCCATGTGGACCTCTAGGTCCTCAAGTGCAGCCCTTTGACTGAATTCAAACCTCATGGAACAAATCCCCTTAACAAAAGGATTTGTTCTGTAAAACTTGGACTCAGTCAAAAGGCTGCACCCAAGGACCTAGAAGGCCACATGTGGCCTCCAGGCCATAGGTTTCCCACCCCAGTCCCAGCTGGTATTTGTTAAGTGTGTAAGAAATTAAATGAAAATAAACATTTAGAATGAAGACATTGGAGTCTTGTGATCCCCTCCAGCTCCAAAGTTTTGTAATTCTCTGACTCTAAATTTAATGTCTTTCCCATTATATAAAGTAGTGTAGATGACATAGTCCCTATTGAAGTTTCGCTGGAGGAATGATGCTCACATATGTGCCATGTGATGAGACACCAACATTCAACACGAGCAGCCCTTTTGCCTATTTGTTTGTCTGAGTCCACAGAATCCGTCTTTAGGTTAAAACTTTGTCTTAGAGGAAACAGACAACATTTACCTTTTTTGTCAAGTTTCACATGGCTACTGTCAATTTGGTTTTAGCCACATGTGTGTGTTAAGTGAATTGTTGTGGGTTCATTCTTTTGGAAAAAAAAAAACAACTATCAATAATGGACTCTTCTATTTAGACTCAAGTCTCCCAGAAACAATTTTATTGAATTTAACATTAATCTATATTCAAGCCATTTTTAGCTTGGAGAAAGAGAGGTACAAATTGGTGTAGTCTTTCTCTTCATCCCCCTTCTCCACATGAATCTACCTGAAGATAATTTGAGGTAACACTTATGGGGAATCTTGAATAAGCCAGAGACCATAATATGCTAAAATACAATTTTGAGGTTGGTGAATAGTCACTATTCAGTTCTTTCCTACATCTTGTCTCCTTAAGAGTTGCTCTCTCTGATCAGTATCTTAACCTTCAATTTCAAAAAAGGAGACAATGTCCCTGGGTAGGTCACGGCACCAATAACTTCAGAAGATGAGGAGCAATAATCTTATCTAGACAAGAGTTAAGTTTTGTTAACATCTTCAGTCCATTTCAAAGGAAGGTCCTAGCCTTTGTTCTTCTTACCTTTCTAAAGGGAAAGGCATAGAAAGAGTTTTAGATCAGACAAACAGTATTTCTTCATATTTCCAGAAAAATTAAAGTTTAAAAATGTATGCTTCCACAGTTAATTCAGTCAACAAACATTTATTGAGTATCCTTTCTGTTTAAAGCACTCTGCTAGGAGCTTTAAGAGAGATAAAGATAAAGATGTGGTCCTTGTCTGCATGGAACTTAAACATCGGTTGACAAGATAAGACTTAAGCCCAAATAACTATAATTCAAAATTAACCATGATGAATGCCTGAGCAAGTTCAGAGGAGAGAGGGATGGCTTTTAGCTATAGGGTGAGAGAGGACTTTGTGAGGAAGGTGACATTTGAGATGCACCTTGAAGGGTATGTGAGACTTTAGCTGAAAGATATGGGGAAGGGAATTCCAAGTATGTCATTATTCAGTCATTTCAGTTGTATCCAACATTTTGGGACCCCATTTGGGATTTTCTTGGCAAAAATATGAGTGGTTTGCCACTTCTTTCTCCAGCTCATTTTACAGACGAGGAAACAGAAGCAATAGGGTTGAGTGACTTGCACAGGGTCCCATAGCTAGTAAGTGTCTGAGGCCAGATTTGAATGCAAGAAGAATTCCTGACTCCAAGCTAGGCACTCTTTTTGCTGTGCTACTTAGCTGCCTGCTATATTGGAGGGAGATTTCAGTTGGGTTTTGGTCTATGCTTTACCATTTTGGCTCTGTCTTGTAGAGGACTTCTTAAGCTCAGGGGTTCTGAGCCGAAGTGACCTAAGCTGATCAGGCTGGCATTGATATGGTGAATTCTCAGAAGGAAGGACCACTAGATTGCCTAAGGAGCAGCAAACTGACCCAGGTTGGAATGAAACAGGTCAAAGCTCCCATGACCATCAGAATGGGATAAGGACTGTGAATAACCATCAGAATGGGATAAGGACTATGAATAACCCCTATACTTCCCTCCTAGAACAAGGATGAGATAGAGAGAACTAGTCTTTAAAACAAAAGAACAAAGATTATATGTCTGTAGCTGAAAGGACCTCAGAAATCATATAGGCCCCATAGATTCCCAAAGTGGGCAATAACGTCCCCCGGGGAGTGCTGGAAGTATAGGGGGGTGGTAGTAGCCTCAAGAGCAATTGGGGGGCATTGAGTAAAAACAAGGGGGTAGTGGAAGCTAAGGAAAGAAGAGAAAATAAGAAAGTTTTGAAAAACCATTTGCACATATTTCATCTCTTATGTAACAGAGTTAAAGTCATAGCAATTATATTATTTTCCAAATAAACACAATACAAGTTATAACAGATCAGTGGTCAAGTCTGCTGACAGGTCTTAATAAGCAAGTGTTGGCAAGCAAGTGTGTCACACATTGTCAGGAAATCCAGCAAGCATTGGCAGGAACATGTGTGTGTGATGACTTGTTTACAATATGATACTATATGGTTATGTGAGGCAATATTGCATCATTAAAATTTCAATGCATTAAAAAACCCACAAGTTGATGACAAATTATTAAATTTAAGATGCATCAATTTTTAAAAAAATATTCTTTTGAAATGACACAAAATTTAAAAAATGTTAAAGAGTTAAAGAAAGTAGATTTCTGGGGGGGGACACTGAGTAATTTTTTTTGAAAAGGGGACAGTAGACCAAATAAGTTTGGGAACCTCTGTACAGACTAACCCCTTCATTTTGAAGATGAGGAAACTGAGATCCAGAGGGATTCACAGAATTTGGGGATTGGAAGGGAACTAAATAGCCATCTAGTTTGACCCATGTACAAAGAATTCTCCACTATACTATATCTGACAAATGATCATCCACCGTCTGCTAAAAAGTTACATGACTATCTTACATTCAAACAGGTACTAAGTTTCAGGGATGGAATTTGAACCTAGGTCTTCTATCTCCAGAGTCAATGGTCCTTCCATTGGATCAAACTGGAGAAGAATTGGGTAAGAATGGAAGCAAGATCCCTTAGAAGGGGGAAGGGAATGGTATCCTAGAGCCTAGAAATTTAGGCTTGATTTAGAAAATGAGGGATATGGCTTCCTATGAAACTCTAAGAAGGCTAAAATATAGATAGAGAATAGAGTAGGGATATGTTGAGATGAAATAATGGCAGTTATGAAGGTGCAAGGTAGATGGTATGGATTTTCTCTGTGACAGCAAAACAAAGTTATCAGTGGGATGTGAGAAGCATGGAAGAAATTCAGAATTTTATGAGAAAGTTTGGTCCATCGCCTCTGGGTAGTGAGCCGGAGAGGTGATGTAGAATGAATAACAGAAGTGTGCCAAGTGGTGACTGGAGCCAAATTGTAGCTATAGAAGAGAAATTTATAGTATGTAAGTTATGCTGAGTAATGAGACACACTCCAGCTAGTGCTATATGGCAAGGGAGCAGAACAGGAATGGAAAAATCGGACAGTGGGGTCATCAATTTAACAGGTGTAATGGGGAAAAAATTCAGTGTCAGCACTGTGCAAAGCTCCGATACAAAATTAAAAATTGGCAGGCTGGGTCTGGCAAAATGTTAGTGGGTTAGAAGAGGAAGTGTGATGGAAATGGCAGTATTGAAGTAGATGACCAGGATCAGATCCAGGATAAGGAGAAATGACAGTGTGTCAGGGCAGAATCTGAACAAGAAAGTGTGTAGAATTGAAAGCTTAAAGACTGGTAAAGAAGGAAAAGAGATTAAATTGGAGACTGAGAACAAGAAGGCTGGTGACTTCTCTTCTATTTTATCTCTCGTTTTCAAAAAAAAATTAGTTTATTCCAAACTTAAGAAATAAAACTAGCATTCCTATAACATAGTAGAATAGGGAAAAAAAAGATGATTGTACATGAAATTGTAAATGTATTATATACAACTTGCTATTCCTTTTAAATATATAATAATGTTATCAAGTAACTCTTTTTTGTCCTTTTGTCTTCTCTGCAGAGGTGGCTCCCATTAGACACAAATATGTGTGCATATATATATATATATATATGTAAAATCATTCTATACATACTTCTACTTATCAGTTCTTTCTTCTTAGGGAACGGAAGAAAGTCAAACCTCAGAAGCAAAAAGCAAGAAAGGACTTGATGTCACCTTGAAAGAGCCCGGTTGGTGCAAAGCCAAGGAAATGGAGAAGTTATTGATACAAGAAAATCATCTGATAGTATGAGTGTTGAAATGAATGTGGTGAAGTGAATAGAGGTCTGACATCAGTGTAAGGAAGACCTGTGTTTAAGATTTGCTTCTTATTCATATTGACAGTGTGATTCTAGACAGGTTACTTAGAGCCACAGGCCATTCTCTAAGAGTATACATTGCACAGCAAGTGCTGATCAGCATTGGTAGAGGGTATCTCCTAATCTCGAACTTCCTACAAGGATGAAATCACAGGTCTGGTCTTTAAAAAAAAAGTCTACTTACTATACCATGCTGTGGATGATTTTTCTATATGAAGCTTTAAGACCAGATGTTGGAGGGCTGATGTGTGATCCTTCATAGACAAAAGTGAGAGTGTATAACCTAGAGTTCACTTTGAGTTCCAAGATTCTATGGGATATGCCATCATTAAGCCATACTGGTCAGCTAGTCTGACATGTTAATTAGTTAACATGGATCAAGTGCCATGGTACAGTGGAAAGATTATTGGATTTGGTTTCAGAAAAAAAAAAATATATATATATATATGTACACACACACACACACACACACATATAAGTTTGTGTCTTGGCTCTGTCAGTTACTATGTAGCCTTCAAAAATCACTTGAACTCTTAGAGCCTCGATTTCTAATCAGTCAATGAGCATTGTTTCCTCACTTGCTAGGTGCCAGGCACTAGAGATGCAAAGGCAAAAATGAAAGTCCCTGATTACATTCTATCCAGGAGATTATATCCATTACATATATATATATATTACACACACACACACACACACACACACACACACGTAATGGAATACTATGAGCTAAACTGTAGACCTAAATATAGCACCTGAGGCATATCTTTTCACATATGGATCCTCAGAGTAGCTACTATAGAAGCATGAATCATCTCTGTGTCAAAGTCTTTCAACTTTATTTCATCCTTTCCCAGCTGGAATTTTACCTTTAGCCTGAAGGATTCTGTAAATCTGGTTGAAAAGGGAAAAATCCATCCAATCACTATAATGTTTGTACAAATTGGGTGGCTTAGTGTTGTAAAAAGCATCAGATTCTATTTGAGAACCTCTTCATTAGTGGAGTTCAAGCAAAGACTAGATGAACAATGAATTGCTTAATGAGAATTTATTAAACACCTACTATGTGCCAGGCCTGGTGCTAAGCAGTGGAGTTATCAAGACAAAAGTTGAAACAGACCCTATCCTTAAGGAACTTATATTCTTCCAAGGGGAAACAAGACATTACAGATAAGTACACACACATATTGGTGTATGGTGGAGAAAAGTTACTTTTTCAGATATAACTTGAACTACATGGTTATGAAGGTCCCTCCAACTCATTCAGTAATCTTGTGAGATGAATGATAGGCTAAAGTTTTTCACTTTTCATCCGGATGCTTCAGCTTTGGGTAGAACTCTCCACATGTTTGTTTCTTTAAAAATCCAACTAAGCTCTTCACTTCCCTGATATTTGTGATATTCTTGGAATGGCATTTCATTGCCCTTTGATGCAAACAGCTCTCAGAAACCAAACACAAGTTTGTGTAAACTGTAAACATCTCCATCAAAGCACATTTGAAAAAACTTTCATTAAACTCACTTTCTCTATGGTTAAATACAAGGCATCAGGAAAGAGTCTGAGGCTTGGGGGACAAAAGGTCATTTGGAGGATTCTTATTAACAAAACATTGTAGGATCATAAATAATAAGTTGGAAGGGACCTAGTGGGCCATCTAGTTCAACCCCTTCATTTTACTATGAGAAAACAGAGATCCAGAGAGTTGAAATTTCTTGGCCAAGATCATAGAAATAGTACGTTCCAGAGCTGAGATTTGAACTCAGTCCTCTACCTCCAAATGCAGTGTTCTTCCAAGTATGCCATGCTGTCTCTATAAGAAAGGAAAGAAGAAAGGAAGGAAAAAAGGAAGGAAAGAAACATTCATTAAGTATTTATGTGCCAGGCACTGGATTAGATATTTTACAGACTTTATCTCATTTTGTCCTATTAGAAATCTATTATATTTAGATTCGTGGGACCATAGAATGTGATCCCCTTCCCTCACCCCCCCCCCACTCAATTGGGATTTTTCCAGTGGATTTTGTATAGTTTTCTATATTTTTGT
>NW_020954547.1:1370649-1373692 GCF_900497805.2 Vombatus ursinus | reverse complement strand
ACAGTTTGTAAAGCATACTCATCAAATATATTATTTCTTGAATCTAGAATCAGCCCAGCTCAGCACAATATAACATACAACACATTGTGGGAGCCTATTAGGTATCATAGTAACAAAATATTGCCTTCTTCAGTACTGTCAAAGAATGAGACTCCTACTCCCAAACCTTGCACTTCTTGAAACATTGGCTCCACGTTGAGGCTTCCTGCTATTTCTCCCTGACATAGTAATTTTGAAGTCAGTGTGGCTGTTTCCCAGTTGAAGCTCCAGTTGTTAGGTCATAAGTACAGGTCAGCTATTTTCACTGCTTTGTGTAAGGTCTGTCACAGCTGGTGTGGATGCTTTTCATTCATCCTTTCCTAAGACAGCCTATGAAATGTCTATTATAGGAGTTGGCTAAAAACAAAAACAAGATTCAATGTCTCTCAAAGGAGAGAGTAGATGCTACAGTTATAAGTGGATTAATAGTTGAGGATTTTAGAATGTCAACATTAAAAGAGATGTTGAAGGGTCATTTATTCCAAGCTATAGCCCAGAAATGGTTTTGGAATATCAACATTTGCAAATATGCATATAATGCTTCATTTGAGACAAGGGACAAAATGCTGGGTGACATCTAAAAAAGGAAAAACATCGTTAGTATATTTGTAGATTACAGATCCATATTTATTTTCCCATGATTCATTTATTAAGTGCACAGTTCAAAGAACTGTGATAGACCTTAAGGATAGAAAGGCAAAAATGAAAAACTACTGTCCTCTAGGAGCTTACATTCTACTGGAGGGGTACAAGTATACAGATAAGTACATAGTAGGACAGAGGACCAAGAACATGGAGGGAATAACAGAATCAAAGAATCTCCAAGTTAGGAGGAAGCTCAGAGGCCATCTGGTCCAATCCACACCTGGACAAGAATCCCATCCATGACATACCCAACAAGAGGTCATCTGGCTTTTGCCTGAAGATCCCCAGCAAGGAAGAATTCACTAAGTCCCAAGGCAACACATTTCACCTGTTGTCCCCCAAGCCTCAAACTCTGTTAGGAAGCTTCATTAAATCCAGTCTCAATATACCTTTATAATATCTACCATCAGGAAAACCTTCCCAAGAAGGTTATACCTGACCTGTGCCTTGATGGAAAATCAGGATTATGAAAGACAGAAATAAGGAGGGAGCGCATTGTGGGTGTGCAGAAGAGCTTGATCTAATGGAAAGAGGTAGAATGTCATGCTTGGAGAACTATTAAGAACCCAGTTTGGCTGGAATTTAGAAATATAAAGGAGAGCAGTATGAAATATGACTGAAAGGGTAGCCTGGAGATGCACTGAGAAGGAACTTAGCTTATAGCCTAATTAGTTCCATTTTTACCACAAGAGTCATGATTGGCTTGATCAGAATTGTCCCTTGGGAAAATTATTTTGGCAGTATGTGGAGGGATGTTTGGTGAGGACAAAGACAAGGAAAGAGGGAGATCAATTTTGAGACTGTTGCTATAGTCCATATGAGAGGTGGTGAAGGGCTGAATTAGGTGGTCAACTTAATGAATAGAAAAAAAGAATGAACAATATTTTATTTATTAGTGTTGGCTCAAAAAGTGTTGTCTGTGCATTGTGTGTCTGCTGCAAAAATCAAAACAAGTAAATTTCAAATTGTGAAAATTCAAATGTGTTTAAATTCTCTTATTTTCACTAATAAAATATTTTAATTAAACAAATAATTAGTCTTGACAACAGAGTGGAAACAAAATCCTAATTCACTAATTTTCCAATATTTCTTTAATGTGGATAGACCCATCTGATTTTGAACCTTGATATTTAATAACACATGTGCACATAGATCTGTGCATGTATGCCATGGGAGGCACCAAAATTCTAGAGAAGGGTGGGGAACCTGTGACATTGAGGCCACATGTGGCCTTCTAGCTTCTTGGGCATTGCCTTTTGACTGAGTCCAAGTTTTACAGAACAAATCCTTTTACGAATGGGATGTGTTCTGTGAAGTTTGGATTCAGTCAAAGTGCCACACTTGAGAAATAGAGGGCCACATGTGGCCTTTGGCTACAGGTTCCCCACTCCTGTCATAGACCTGAACTCTATTCATTTCAACATCTTTTTAGAAATTTGTGCTTGCTTTTTCTTGTTCACAAAATGAGAAAAATGATGCTTACTTAATTTGTATTATGATGACATATACTTGTCAGCTAAGCACTCATATGGAAAGAACAGTACAGTATGAAGTATTAATATTGAGACATAATAATAGTGTAGTTCTGATGGTTTTTGATATTTGACTTGACCACTTATTAGTAGAACCAGCCCTTTGAAGTCTACAGGGTTATCACTGACCTACCAAAGCTATTGACACCATCATTAGGATAGGACTATTAGTTAATTCATTAGCTATGGTTTGCAAGAGAAGTTAGATAAGCCCTGTAATTGCTAAACAGAGACAGGGCAACCATGTTAGAATGGATGCTATATACCTGAACCATTCAACATAAAATGCCCCTCATTCTTGCCATCTGTGTTCATGAGTGTATTCTCTGCCATCTTATTCTCACCTGCACCATCGATCTTTTCCTTTCCATGAGCTCCTCCCACTCTGCCTTGTCAACAATTTAATCCAACAGACATATACCTATTGTGTGCTGAGCACAGGGGAAGATCTAATGTTTATAAGTAATATAGTTTCTGCCCTCATGGAATTCAGAATTTAGTAACTAAGTCAGGTAGCAATGACTGATATCAGGGACAGCTAGATTGCATATGGATAGAGAACCCAACCTGGAGTCAGGAAGAGTCTTCTTGAGTTCTAATCTGTCCTCAACATTTACTGGCTGTGTGACCCTGGGCAAGTCACTTGACTCTGTTTGTCTCAGTTTCCTCATCTATAAAGTGAGCTGGAGAAGTAAATGGCAAACCATTCCAGTATTTTTGCCAAGAAAACCCCAAATGGGGTAATGAAGAGTGAGACATGACTGAAAAACACTGAGCAGGCAGGTGGCATGCACACACACACACACACACACACACACACACACACA
>NW_020954547.1:1369365-1370619 GCF_900497805.2 Vombatus ursinus | reverse complement strand
ACAGTAAACACTTTTATTAGAAAGGAATGTTCAAAGTGCTTTGTCCTAGGAAGGAAAGGTTATTGCCAAATAGTGAGTCAGGGAAGATTATTTGGAGTAGGCAGCCTTGAATGTCAGATTTGGACTATAAGGATAGATAGGAAAATCAACAAGTAAGGCAGAGGCTGGAGACACTGAGATAGGTGGAATTCCTTGGAGAAAAGTGTGATAAAAGCCATGGAGACAGGAAATTGCTGGATTGTGTATGGCTGCTTGCATTGAAGCCTACAGTATTTTAAGGGGTATAGTATAAAGTCCAAGCCAGAGAGATAAAGTATTAGCTTGAGTAGAGACTTGATTGATTGACAAAAAAAAATCCACACATTACTTGATAGGCAACGGGGAATCATCAAAGGCTTTTGAGCCTGGCAGTCGGAGCCAAGATGGCAGAGGGAAAGCAGTGACTTGCTTGAGCTCTCCCCCAAACCCCTCCAAATACCCATAAAAATGGCTCTAAACAAATTCTAAAGCAGCAGAACCCACAAAAAGACAGAGGGAAACAAATTTCCAGCCAAGGACAGCCTGGCTGGTTGAGCAGAAGGGTATGTCGCGCTGGGCGGGGAGAGGAGCGCAGTTTGACGTGGGCGCACAGGCTGCAGCGACCCTGGAGCAGGCCTCAGAGGACTGAATCACGGGCAGCTGTGGCAGTTTCCAGACTTCTCAACCCACGAACGCCAAAGACAACTTAGAAGGTCAGTGGGAAAGTCTGTGACTGTGGTGAGAGAGGAGCTAGGTCTCAGCCTCAAGTTTTGAGCATGGCCTGGGGCCACGGCTGAGCTTCTGGCCCACAGACTGAGGGGGAGTCAAATGGCTGATCAGAGGGGGATTGCAGGGATCTCTTTGCCAGTGCTGAGGCAGGAATCTCTTGCTTTGCCCATGCTTGGATCTGGGTCACAGTTCTGAGGGGCAGTCCTGGGGCGAGGAGAAGTGCTGGTTTGGTGGAGCTTGTAGTGGTGGTGGAGAGGAAACACCTCGTCCCTTATCATATCACCTTGGAAGAACTTAAAATTTACAGGTACCCAGAAATATCTCTGAAAACAACTGTACAAACCCCCGAAGCTTGGGACAGTACATTCTCCACATTGGAAACAGACTCTTACCTTAACAAAGAGTTTAAAAATTCAAGTAATTGGCTGGGATCATGAGCAAACCTCAAAAAAAGAGTCAGACTCTATTATCTTACTTTGGTGACAAAGAAGATCAAAACATACAACC
>NW_020954547.1:1364774-1369355 GCF_900497805.2 Vombatus ursinus | reverse complement strand
TGGAAGTAAATGTTGAAAACTAAAAATAAAGAAATTTATTTTAAAAAAAGGGGAAAAAAAGGCTTTTGAGCCCAAGAATGACATGGAGAGATCTATGTATAAGTAAGATTAGGTCTGGCAGTGTTATGATTAGTGGTTTTGAGAAGGAGGTATATGGACATTTTTTAAATAGTCCAGATTGGCCCTTTACTAACTCAGCCTCACTGTGAATAGAGTAGGGATAGGAGATACTGCTTATTAACATATTCAAGTGTTGTCTTTCCTTAAAAATTAAGCAAACTAACACGTACGGAAATACAACAAACCTTTCGAATTTGCTGTCACCTCATGCTTCGATTCTATCACTCTTCTTTTTGTCAGCACCAGCCTTCTATTTGCCTCCATTTCCTCTCCATTTGTTTATTTCACTGTCCCAGGTGGTCTGATGTTTACTTGTGGAATTTGGCTAAAACAAGTAATAGTAATGATAGATGATGTGTATAGTATTTTAAGGCATGTGAAAGACTTTACATGCTTCATTCACTTGATCCTCAAAAAAACAAACAAAGAAGCAAACATGTGAGGTAGGGGCTACTATTATCCCCATTTTTACAAAGGAGGAAATTTCAGCTTTGGGAGGTGGTGACTTCCCAGTGTCATTAAGTAGCCACCAAGTATCTGAATCCAGGGCTTTTGGATTATGAGTGCAGCATTCTATCCACTATAACATGTTGCCTCTCATGACGGTTGGGGTGATCTCCTAATCACTGAGCCTAACAGCTTTTTTTCCTCTTTATCCTTCTCTACTCCCCTGAAGCAGTTGTCACCGCTGATTATCTCTTCCTTGAAAATGTTTTCGCTGTTGGCTTCCATGACTCTAGTCTATCCCATACTGGCCTTCTTCCCACTTTTGACTCTTTTCTGACAACTTCCACTCCCTATTCCTTAAAAATAGGTCTCCCCAAGGTAAAGACCTCTTCTTTCCTTCTTTCTCTGGTGGTGGATAATAACGACTTGTCACTAAGGAGTGGAAGGGATTCCTCTTTAGGTACAGGCTTGACTACATGGTATCTGGAGTCATTTCCAAATCTGATTTTCTGTGGCTCAGTGATCATGTTGCAGCTTCAGCTGTCATGTCTCCATGTATAGCTCTCAGATCAATACCATAGTCTCTGACTTCTTTTCTGGGTTCTAGTCCTGTGTTTCTAACTGCCTGATACAGACAGGATTATTGATCTAGGACTAAGAAGGACTTCTAAGAGGGACTTTAGAGGCCATCTGGTTCAACTCCTTTTCGTGGTGGAGGAAAAGGAGGCCCAGAGAGGTTAAATGCCTTTCCAAGGGTCACTTAAGTAGTAAGTGGCAGAGCTCTGGTATTCGAACTCAGATCTGGTCCATGTTCAGCACTTTTCACTAAAGTTGCCTTACTTAGGCATCCATGTGTTCAGCTGAAACCTCAAATTCATCATGTCCCAAATTTAACTCTTTATTTTTTTGCCCAAATCAACTTTTTGTCCATCTTATCATACTTCCTGTCACCTAGGCTCAAAACTGTGAAAACATCATTGATTTCTCCTTATTTCATCCACACATATCTGCCCTTTCTTTTGATCTTTAATGGAACCACCCTAGTTCAGGTTCTCAATACCTCTCTCATGAACTATTATAACAATCTCCCAAATTATGTCCCTGATTCTACTCATTCCACCCATCTGCTCTCCTGGAAGCAGGATGAGGGTAGAGTTATGTGGGAGGCTCAGCAAAAATATAACATTTAGGTATGGCATGGTCTCTGCCTTCATGAAGCTTACATTTTAGTAAGAGGAGATCACAATCACATGTTTGTGTGTGTGTGTGTGTGTGTGTATATACATACATATATATACATTTATTGAATAAATATATAACACAGGATAATACATAATTGTTCTAGAGAGGGACTGCTGGATTAAAAGTGAGAGGAACTAGTTTTGAATTCAATCAACAGTAATTCATTAAACTGTTACTATGTGCTAGACAGTGTGCTAAATTTTGGGTAAACAAAAAGGGAAAAAACCCCAGCCCCTGTCTTCAAGGATTCTAATATTAATTCTAATATTCTTCAGTATTCTAATGGGGAAGACAACATGTACATAAATAGGCATATACAGGATAGATAGGATGTCTTCAAAATCTTAAGAGCCGTTTTTAGACCCTAATAGCTTAAAACAGCACTAAGACTTTCGAGACATCCCATATATAATGTAGATACAAGGTAATGCGAGAGGAAGGCAATAGAAGCTGGGGAGACTAGAAAAGGCCTAGCAGAGAAGATGGCATTTGAATTGAATTTTGAAGGAAAAAAGAGATTTCAAGAGGAAGAGATGAGGACGGACAGCATTCCAGGCAGAGAAGACAACTGAAATCTGTGTGACCTAAGCAAGCCAGTCAATTTTTCTGTGTCTTAGTTTCCTTGGCTCAGGTGACCTATGGGATGCCTTATAACCCTAAATCTATGAATCTAAATCTCATAGATATGTGCTTTACATACCAGCAAGCTGGGAGGGGTGAGCACAAGTTATGTTTGCTTTTGATCCTTTATAGACATTCAAAGATCTGCATCCATTTTGTTTTATTTTTCCATTTTTTTGTTTATTAAGAAGTTTTTGAATTTAGAACTTAGAGGGAGCTCAATTTTTAAGCACTTGACATAGGAAAAGGAATGCCTAGCTATTCAAGAAAAGTCACTTACCCCATTTAGGGGAGCTTTCCCTGAGAGAAGACTCCACTGAGTATATACTAGGAAGGTAGTAGAGAAAGACAGAGGTATGATAGTCTGGGGAAGACCAGGCACTGTCCAGCTCCTTTAGTCCGGAAAACTTACCTGCAGAAAGTACAGAGAGAACAAACCGCTACAATCAAGTTATTGCTCTACTTAAAAACCTTCTGTGGCTCTCCACCTGTGAAATAAGATATAAATGCCTGATTCTTGCATTCAAGGTCCTCCCTAATCTTGCTCTAGTATTGATAAGTAAGGGGTGAAAAAGTGCACAAATAGTACTTGTTGACCATTATGTGGCATAGAGTGCTAGACTTGCAGTTAAAAAGACCTAGGTCCAAATCCAACTAGCTTGATAAGTATTTTGTGTGTGTGTGTGTGTGTGTGTGTGTGTGTGTGTGTGTGTGTGTGTGTTTAGGGCCATCTCAGGTAAATCACTTAAGTTCTGAATTTTATCCAACTCTCTAAGGCTATAAACGATGTCTGGGTTGCAATCTGCTTTAGCGGAGGATGTTCTCACACCAACAAAATCACAGGCCTTTTGTGCCTTTATGTTATGTCCTTTCCACTATAATGTTGCAACCTCCTCAAGAATAACATCTGAGTTATACCTATACTGTGCTCAGTCATTACTTTTTAAATGACTGGTTCCCTTCCCAAATCTTCCTTTGTCTTCTGAAGCCCTTACTTTTGATCGTGCACTTAAGGCCTGCAGTTTCTTGCTCACGACTCTCCAAATTCTTTGCAACACCTTATGTTTCCTTTTGGAGAGTATCATTTTGGAGAGGATCACCAGAAGTAATGAATTGTCATCAGGTGTGATAAGTCTTACCAAGTTCTCCTGGACACATGCCCTAGGAAGACAGAGAACTTCCTGGTTGTTAATTTCCTGTAAACAATCACTTTCATCACTAAAACATTCATTCCCTAGTGGTTAAACCTCTGGTGATGATCCTCCCTGTACTTAGCCTTACTTCCTCATTGAGCAGATACAAACTATTTGCAGATCTGTGTATGAAGCTTCTACAACTTGTCAAAGCATATATCCCAGTGGCATGGCCTTTGAGAACCCAGTGTTATCTCTAAGCCATAATGAAGCATTTAAACAGGACTTTTGGGGAGGAACTAAGGAATATATAAAATGGGAACTGAAATCCAAATCAGTACAAGTAAGTATGGCTGTAATTTCCCCAGTGTTTAAAATTGTTGTGGCATGAAGGTGATGATAGGGAGTTAGGGAAAGGTAAGAGGTGATATGACTGAAAAAAAGATTTTGTTGTTTGACTTAGCAAACAAGTCAGTTAAATTGGCATGAGTAGTAAGTAACTAGACCTCCTTTTTAAAAAGAGGCTAATAAAACCTTTGTTTTCTTTCATGGTCCCTTTTAATGTCTTTTGATATTAGAGGAAGAAACCACCTTCCAATCAAGTGATCTGGACACCCAACTTTACTTCTTAGAAACCAACTTCCATATCCTTGCCAACTGGATGACATTGAGTCAGAATCATTTCTCCTTTCCAGGTGCAACTGGAAGTGTAAATTAAGAAACCATCTTCTCTCTTTTCCTGCCCTTCCATTTTCCATCTCTTAGACCCTGTCTCTTCATCCAATTCCAATTCTGCTAGTCTCTGGACCATGAAAAGGAGTGATGCTCTTTAGGAGATTCTACTGGATGCTGATATCACAAACATCCACACCATTCTGAAAATAGATTTAATTTGGCTCCATTTCTTAGTGGGGGAATTTAAAAAAAAATCAAAATTGGAATCAGTGCGATAAGGAGCTATGTACATCTCTGGCTCCCTGCTTGGCATTTCACAGAAATAAGTGGGTGCCAGATACAG
>NW_020954547.1:1350650-1364740 GCF_900497805.2 Vombatus ursinus | reverse complement strand
CACACACACACACACACACACACACACACACACACACACATACACACATACACATGCTCAGAAAACTTGCACACATTTTTTGGTGCCTGTATCTTTCTATTCTATATGAAGACCATTTAAAAGGCAATGCCAAGCACATTCATTAAAGCAGAGGGCAGTCTAGTACAATAGGCACCAGGTTGTGCCTGTCTACATGTGAGAAGTCACTGAAGGCATCTGCTGTGGCTTATTTTTCATTGTCCCAGAGTTCAACTGAAGGCTGCTTTCAGAGAGCACATACTATGCAAATTTGCGAAGGGAATTTCCTCCAAAAGAAGCTACCTCTCCTGCTTCAGTGACAGTGGGGTTCACGGTAGAAACACATTCAATTCCACACAGTAATAGTCCTTTAATAACAGATGAAAATATGGTTTATGGTGTATGTTGATAACTAAATGCTTATCCCATATATAGAAATTCAAATAATTGGAATTTCTCATAGCCCAGATTCAGTTGAGCCCACTGGAGAATACCTTGATATAGAAGGTTAAAATCAATAGACCGTGTTTTGGTTATTTTTCAGAAGATGTCTGCTATATGTTTAATATACTATATTTGTATTATGGGCTCAGGTTCCTGTAAATCTGAGGTCTCTCTTTCTTGAATGAATGAGGAGATAAGCAATTGAATTTGAAAGATACTTTATACAACAGAAAAGCAATTTTGTTCCCGGTTATCAGAGGGCAAGAAGTGAACTAGCAATTGAATACTAAATATTTTTAACCCTTGAGATTCTAGTTTTTCCTGGTCTTGTGAGAGATTCTGGTTTTGTAAATCTCAGCTATTGTGCTTTACAATAAAAATGTATGCTATTGAAAGTCACAGTGATTTTAAATCATTATCTTTTCCCATTTTCTCTCCTGCACACTGATAATGAGTGATATTAGAATAAGAGAGATATGGTGTGTATAAACAGCTCCCATGGAGCCAGGACGAGCCAGGTTCAAGACCAGCTTCTGGCACATGACTGTGTGATCCTGGGCTAGTCAGTTAACTTTTCGGTGTTCTAGGCAACTCTCCTAGACTCCAAGTTGTAGAGAAAAGTGCTGATCTGCATGGATAGAGTGAGATTCCTCACCTGGAAGTGCCCTATACCAGTGAAGTGACAGATTCAGTTTCCATTCTGACAATGCTTTGGGGCTTATGGCACAAAATTTCAAAGTATTTGATGTTTTTGCTTCTGCTTTTTAGGAATCCTGGTTTTAGCTGATCCCTGCTGCTGACTCCTTGACAACTTTCTGATCCCCCTTCCACCATTCTCCAAAATGTTGGTACCTGGTTTACAGTTCTCCTCTTTAGTCCAGCCCTTGTCATCATTATCTGAGAATCTGAAACTTCTATATCCACCTTAATGGCTCTTTGGACCCCCTGTCCTCATAGTTTCTTGAACTCTTTCACTTCTATGACCTCTACCTCTTCACTACCTTAGCTATCCATCAGGATGTTGGACCTCAGTGTCAGACCTCCATCTCAATTCAATTTAATTCAACAAAGTTATTAAGCATTTTCTACGGGCACTGTGCTGTGATCAAGAACTCTGGAATACCTTTTCTGATAACTATCTTCTGTTCTTACATGTTAACATTCCTTACTCCTTTTATAGCTTTTCTTCTCTCTTTTCATAGTGAGAATTTCTTTAATTTTCCTTTATTTTATTGCTTCCTTCTCTTCTGCTCTGACTTTCTTGCTAACCCTGTCTTCACTATCAAGTCAGTCACTTTTATAATGTCCTCTTCTCCACCATTTCTCTTCTACTAAACCAGTCCTCCCAGTAATATGATTCTATCAACTTTTACCTTTCTCTTCCTCTGCCTAGAGCTTTTGAGCACTATTGGAGGAAGAAAACAAAATCACCCTTATTAGCACCACCAAAATCTGATCCTTTCTAACTTTAATTGGACCCTTAACACTATATGGAAATGCTGTTACTCTCCTCTTATTGACTTACTGAGAAGTAGGTTGGCTTATTGGATAGAGAACTGACCTTAATGTCAGGACGACTTGAATTCATGTCTTGCCTGTGGCACAAATAAACTGTGTCATCTCAAGCAAGTCACATAATTGCCCAAGGTCCCAGACAACTTTCAAGAATTGAGTTGCTGATCTGCACAAATAGAAAGAATTTCTATGCCATGAGTTAAGTACATCAGTGGAATAAAACGTCTGCACACTTCTACCCTCAGAAAGAACTTGTTATCATAATCCTTATAGTGGTTGTTTCAAACTTTGTTTTCTCTCCTCAAGCTTCTAATTCCGTATGTTTGACTTGAACTCAGGTCTTCCTGGCTCCCAAGTCACCTATTCAAAGTATTCTATTTATCTAGTATATCACATATACTATAATAGTATACCTATCTCTGATTGTCCCACCCAAATCTCCAGTTCCCTGATAGCTACATCAGGGGTATGATCTGAAATCTTTACTCACTTAGAAGCATCATCCACTAGGGCTTAGTACCAAATGAGCAGTTGCTTGTCAAAAACAGTTTAGTGAATGGCTACTTTGGGGATCTTGGTGTTCCCAAAGCCTAACACTCACCTTTTTGAGTCACCCTTTGGTAACTTCAGTATAGTCCATTTAACCTGGTTCTTATAGTCAGGGTCTTCCAAAAACATGAGGCCTGCAGAATCATAGGGCCCAATGGGAGTGACTTCAGGAAAGCCTGCTTTAGATCTTCCAGAGTTGTACCCTGTTCTGGATCCAATTTGAAAGAGGTGAAGTTGTAGGTATCTTGGAAAATGGGAGATACCAAGATATCCAGCTAGAAAATGGGGGTTTTCCAAAACCAAGAGTTCAATAGTAAGGGCTCTTGCATTCCATTTTAGATTGAGCTAAACAAGTGTCAGAATCCTGAGTTTTCCCCATCCACTGGATTTCCCAAAAGTTGACTGGGTGGGTTGGTTCCTGGATTTCCTTAGGATTGATAACCTTCTATCTGATCTTAACTGTCTGCTACTGTGTCCTGCTCTCACCTGGTCAATATTATGTTATCAGTGTAGCAGTATGTATCAATGCCCTTAGGAAGGCAGATCTCTTTCAGGTCTCTGAACACTGTAATGTGGCAATATGAGGGAGAGTTCAGATAGCCCTGGGAAAGGATAATAGAAGTATACGCTATTTCCTTCCTTGATGAGAAAAACTCTTTTTGACTAGCCAAGGAAGCTATAGGAATAGAGCCACAGGAATAAAAAAAAAAGCATTGAGGAGAAGTGAGCCCAGTAACCCCATATTACTCATCCTAGGCTGGAGCTACCTGATGAGGGATGGCTGTAGTGATGAACTTGGTGACTTTATGGGAGTGACTGTAATCTGCTTTTTTTTATAGGCTACACAGGGTTGCTGTAAGGGGAGCTAGTATAATGAAGTATTCCAACTTCCTTCATCACCATAGATAAGGAAGAAATATTTTTTACCTCCCCAGGCACTTGATATTGTTTAATGTTAGCTATATGGGATGGTTTGGCAATTTCAAGGTTTTCCATTGGTCCTACCCCCAATATAGATCACTGAAGGGATGTGTACAAATACTGACTGCAAAAAAGCTCATGATATCCCTTCTATTCATGGTCTGCCCTTTGTACCCTGTTCTGAATGATACAAATAGGGCAGGGCTTGGAGGGCTCCTGTTTTCTGATTTCAGGAAACAGATCACAGTGCACAAGCATGATATAGTCGAGATGGGTGATTTTAATTGTACTAGATATCTTCTGGAGCTCTCTTTCTCTCTCTCTCCCCCTCTCTCATCTCAGAGAAGAGCAGTTAATAATTTCTTGTGTTGCCTTAATAGTAATTTCATTTTTCAAATGTTTGAAGAAATAATGAGAACTATCATCATGGACCCAATTCTCACTAACAAGGAGAAATTGAATCATTGTAATGGAAAAGATGGTATCCTTAGGAGGAAGTGGATGTCATATCTTAGAATTGTGATAGAGAAGAGGTAGCCATGTACCAGAGCTTTTGGGAGAACAGATTTCAAAGTATATAGGGAAAGGATAGGTGGGCTCTCATGGACTAAAATTCTATGGGGAAGTTAGTCCAGAATGGGAAACTCTAAAGGATGATTTTCTGAAGACACAAAATGAAAATTATTTTGAGGAGGGAAAGAGGACTTGTTTAAAGAGAATCATGTGGATCTTTAGGGAACTCATCAACTAAGCTCATTTTATAGGAATTGAAATAAGGCAAGTAATGAAGATCGAATTAAAAAGCAAGGCACAGTCTTGAAAAAAAAAGTAGAAGTGTCAAACACTAAAGCTGAAGGAGGTAAGAAAATGAAAAAACTATTATGCACAAAAGAAATCTCTAAGTTATAAAAGGGAAAAAGAGGAACAAAGAAAAGATAGTGTAGCTAAGATGTTGATTATATAATAATAATAGCTAACATATACAAAGTGCTTTAAAGTTTTCAAAGTGATTTACATATATTAAGGCATTTGATCCTCACAACAACCTAAGGAGGTGGGAGCTATTTTATTATCCCTATTTTACAGATGAGTAAAGTGAGGCACAGAAAAGTTGGATGACTTACCCAGAGTCACACAGATAAAGTATCAGAGACAGTCTTTGAACCCAGATCTTCTTGACTCCAAGTCTCATATTTTATCTACTGTTCCACTTGGACACCCATATATAATGAAAACAAGACTGAACTACTCAACTTATAGTTTGTTTCTGTTTTCTTTTAAGGGGAGAGGAATCTTTGGATTGGGAAAGACAGAACAAATGACTGATTGTGAGGTAAAGGGATAGTAAGAGAGCGCTTACCTGCCCTTGATAAATTCAAGTCAGTAGGTCTAGATGAATGACAACTCACAGGAGTTAAAATGAAAGAACCAGCAGATGTAATTACTGAACCACTGTTGATCTTTGGAAGATCATGGAGGTGCCACAGTACCAATGACGGCCAAGCTCACTGATTTCCATAAAAGGGAAGAAACTGAAATCTGAGAATATGTGTGAGTTTGACTTAATACCTAGGTAATTCTAGAATGAATTAATAAGGGACAATTTGTGAACATCTAGAATATCAAGAAATATAAGCCATGATCACAAAGACATGATGACTTTACCAAGGTCATGTCAGAGCAACCTCATTTCCCTTTTTAAAAAGTCTACACTGATAGGTCAGGAACATTGTTCACCTAGATCTTATGAAAGCCCTTGACAAAGTTTTTCATTCTATCTTCTGGACAAGATGGAGAAATCTGGGCAGTTAAGTGGAATGAGAAGTGTTGTATAGCTGGACACAAAATGCAGTCATCTACAATTCAATGTTAACTTAGTAGCAGGTCTCTATTGAAATATTTCAGGGATTTGTTTTTGATAATATGGTATTCAACATTTTGATCAATGACATGGACAAAAACATAAATAACAAAATAAACAAGTAGCCATTTAAAGTTGCAAAGTACTTCACATACATTATCTCATTGTCTGATGATACGTATGTTATCTAATTTTTGGAGATACATACAGTCTCTTAAAAGTCTTAGTCAGGAAGAATCTTTGTCCTGAGTTCAAATCCAGTCTCACATGCTTATTAGCTATGTGACCCTGGACAAGTCACCTAACCCTCTTGGCCTCAGTTTTCTCACTTGTAAAATGATCTGGAGAATGAAATGGCAAATCACTCCAGTGTCTTTGCTAAGAAAATTCCAAATGGGGTCAAGAAGAGTCAGGCACAACTGAAAGGACACAACAACAACAACAACAACCACAAATGTGACCCTGAGCAATTCACTTAACCTCTTTTTGTCTCAGTTAAATCAGCTGTAAGATGAGGATAATAGTAGCACCAACCACCTACCTCCCAGGGTTGTTGTGAAGATTGAATAAGATAATATTTGTAAAGATGCTTAGGTTTATTTCCTTCATTCCTGTTCTGTTTGTGGTGGCCTATAGATATCCTTTCTGCTTATTGGCCTCTTTCCGGAAATATTTGGAGCATGTAGAAATTATGCTTTTATTTTTCTTGCTTGAATATTAAAGGTATATATTTCTTGTCTCTTTAAGATAGACTAGTTTTTTTTTTCTATTCTTTGGGTTGCCACCTGCTGAGAGCTATGGCCAAACCTTTCCCTGAGGTTTATTTACCACTCAGCAAGGATTTGTTTACCACACAGTGGGAGGGAAGGAAAGAAGATAAAGGCTAGATAGAAGCATAGAAAATCATATCCAAGACAAAGTGAAAAATGCAAAGAATGAAAGATTAAAAAAGTAAGAAGACAGAAAGAATATTTATTTTAGCAACCAGCATTATTCTCACTGTAACTTGGTGACCTTGGCAAGCCTCTTTCAAAGCAGTAGCTTGAATACCCTGATTCAGATGTTGAGCCTCCACACTCAAGCCCTGTCCCCTTGAACCTAACCATCTACCCACCCACCATCCATTTCTTCTGTAACTACACTGGAAAGGCTTGAGGCTACTGGAGCACACGGCAGAACTGTTCTGTTGGAGTCCACTATAATGTCATCTTTACTCAGGCCTCTGCAGTAGCTGTTTTTTAAACCTTTTAAAGTACCCAATCAATCAACCAGCCTATTCTCAATTTCAGTAGATGATCTTGCTTCCTACTGTAATGAAAAAAGCAAAAAACAATCTTAAGGAATATTCTTGACTCTCATCCTCTGTCTTTTAAAACCTATCCATGTTCTCAGCCATTCTCTTATTCTTCTCTGGAGTTTAAGAGTGTACATGTGGGGTGTGGACACTTCTTATTTTTCCTATATGCTTGATTTTATCATCTCTCATTTATTCCATGACTTTGCTCCAGGGGTGCATAGTAAATGTTTAAGAACTCATTCTGAAAAAAAAAAATCCATGACACACTTTTAGGTTTTAATATTAACATTTTCTTCATCACTTTCTTAAATTTATTCAATCAACAGAACAATAAATTGAGCCCTGAGTTGTAGCATTTGCTAATTTCTAATGTGCAAATATATTGGAAATTTAGCAATTGGTTTTCTCTTTCTATCAGCTTGTGCTCCTTGGACTGGACTCTGCCATACCACTGGGAAACTCATAATCCTTCAAGACAGCATCGATGTTGATACTCATTCCTCATCAGTACTCTAAGTCCCCTTTGACCCTCTAATTGAAGGACTGGAGAGAGGAGCAAAGCCTTCATTTAAAGAAGGCTTCCACACAGTCATCTCTTCATTTCTCATTGGCTTGTGCTCCTCAAGCTATCAAGCTCCCCTTTCTTTCTCCCCCAACACTTTTCATCTTCCTTTTTTGTTTTGTCTTCCCCATTAGATTTTAAGCTTCTTGAGGGCAGGGATTGTCTTTCTTTTTTCATGTTTATATCCTCAATTCTTAGCACAATGTCTGGCAAATAAAAGTCACTTAATAACTATTTACCGACTAACTGTTAAACTCTGTCTGTGGAATACTTCCTCATGCTAATATGTGCCCTCATTCATGCTAATTCATGCATAGTGCATATGGTAATTCTCCATTATATAGAATATTCAATTAAGTCAGCCATACATGGAATTTTACTTTATGTGCTCTATATAGCTTCATGTGTGCATAGAAATGATCTATAGTAATTTTAACAATGCTATTTAACTGATATAAATCAGTTAACAAACATTTATTAAGGGCCTAATGTGTGCTAAGCTCTAGAGACACAAAGAGTGGTAAAAAGACAGTCTCTGCCGTCAAAGATCTCAGAATCTAATTGGAGCAACATTGTGCAAACAATGATATTGTATTTACAAACTATATACAGGTTGACTCAGAAACAATTTCCAGAAAGATGGCACTAGAATTAAGAGGGGCAAGGAAAGACTTCCTTGTAGAAGGTATGATTCTTAGCTGGGACTTGAAAGGAGCCAGGGGAGCCAGTAGATGGAGGTGAAGGAGAGTATTACAGTTATGAGGAGTAGCCAGTGAAAATGCCTGGAGTCAGGAAATAGAGTGTCTTGTTCAAGGAACATTAAGGAGGCCAGTGCCTCCTTGGAGTGCAGAGGACATGAGGGTGAATAAAGTATAAGAAGTTTGGAAAGGAGGGGGTGAGGAAAGATTATGGAGGGCATTGAATGCCAAACAGAAGACTTTACATTTAATCCTGGAGGTGAGAGAGAGCCACTGGAGTTTATTGAGTAGGAGGGTAAGATGGTTAGACCTATACTCTAGGAAGATCCCTCTGACAGCTGAGGAAAAGATGGACATGAGTAGGGAGAAGTTCATGGCAGGGATTCCATCCAGTAGGCTATTGCAATAGTCCAGATATGAAAGGTGATGAGGCCCTGTATCAGGATGGTAGCAGTATCAGAGAAGACAAGGAAGCATATATGAGAGATGTTACAAAGATGTAAGATTGACAGGCCTTTTCAACAGATTGGATATCAGAAGTAAAAATGAGAAGCTGAAGATGACACCTAGATTGTGAGCCTAGGGGACTGGGAGGATAGCCACGCTGTAAACAGTGGTAGGAAAGTTTGAAAGTGGGGAAGGTTTGAAGGGAGAGCTATTGAAATCAGTATTGGATATGTTGAGTCTTGTGTATCTAGTTCAAGATGTCCAATAGGCAGTTGGACATGCCAGATTGGAGGTAAGCAAAGAGTTTAGGGGTAGATAAATAGATCTGAAAATCAGCATAGAGATAGTAATTGAATCTAGTGGAGTTAATGAGATCACCAAATGGAATAGTATTAAAGATAAAGAGATGACCCAATACAGAACCTGTAGGACACCCACAGCTAGCGGGTATACATATTTTTATATCTCTCTCTCTCTCTCTCTCTCTATATGTATATGTATATATATATATGTATATGTATATGTGTGTGTGTGTGTGTGTGTGTGTGTGTGTGTGTGTGTGTGTGTATATATATATATATATATATATATGAAGATCCCCAAAAAGAGATCACTGAGAAACCATCAGATAGGTAAAGAGAAATATGACAGGGGAGAGCAAAACAAAACCAGGTGAGGAGAGGGGATGAAGAAGAAGGTGTCTGATAGTGTCAAAGGCTGCAGAGATATTAGTAAGTATGAGGATTGAGAAATGGCCATTTGATTTGCAATTAAAATGTCATTTTTCATTCAATTAAAACTTTGGAGAGAAAAGTTTTGATTGATGAGATCAGAAGCCCTTTCAAGATGTTAGGAATAAAAAGCAGAAGAGATCTAGGATGATAGTGGGGACAGATGGATCCAGTGAGGATTTTTTTAATGCTATATTGTGGCATGGAAACTCAAAGATATGCCATCAGAAATTAATTTCTAGAAGACATTTATAAACTGAATAATCCTTCAATATGTCAATTAGTCATATGAATACCTAAGTTTACATATATTCATCTCCTAGTTGGCCACCAACTGATGGAATTTTTGTGGCTGGGACTTATTACAGGATCTGTTAAGACATGCACAGTTGCAACCTATGTCAGTGCAAGGAAGGATTTCATCAGTGGACAGAAATCTTTGGTCATGTATTATATTGGCTGTTAATATTGGTGGGATTTTATTTGTTTACAGTATACCTCAATATATTCTTATGTATTGCATTGCATTCCTGTCTTTGATTGAAAGTTGTGAATCTTTGTTTACTGAATTTCAGTCTATTTGGATAGGCTTTGAGACCAAGTGAGACCCTTGTGATTCCATTTCTCTTGAATTTCAAATGTTCTAAAGATAAAGCTATTCTGAGTATGGTTTACAGAATTCAAGATCTGAACTGTGTTGTTTACACTCTGGGGAAAACACTTTTTAAAAAAAATTAAAGAGTTGTTTATGTTCATGAGTTTTATTACTAGGTGATTGGGATAAAATAAACACGGGCTAATGCTTACATTAGTCTGTTAATATTGATGTTAGTCAGAGGGATTTGGCAAATAAATGTCAATTATCTAATGGGAGAAAAAACGAAGAACAATAAACTAATTGCAGTATTATAGAAAGGGAAGACAATCATCTTTCCTGGAAAGACCTGCTATTTTATTTTCAGAGGGAAAGGATGGGAAATAATAAAATATAAAATAAGTTTCATTCAAGGAGCATTTAGGGAAAACTATCATGATGACAGGAATGAGTGGGGATGGTGAGCAGAAGGGAAACATGGTCTTAAGATCCCATTCTAGATCCTCTGTATCATTGGAGGTTTTACTAACTAAATTTCACAACTTCTCATTCCTGAGCATGCACTGAGTATTTTTCAAAGACCCTGGTGGAGAGGAACTAGTAGAAAGGGAATTCTGTTTTATGGAATTAGAAACAGAGGGTCAAACAGGTTACTTCTAAGCATGTATTAAATGTCTGATGTACAATGAATATTTTACTCATTCTATCTTTTCCAGAATCTAGGTTTTTGTGAATTTTCTAACTTGCTGATCTCTGTAGCCCCATCCTATCTTTCCCCTCTATAATTAATCTTAAGTGCTGACCAAATCAGCTTCCCTATGAATCTTCTTTGACTAAGTAAAATACTGTGTTGGCTTTCAAAGGTTATGCAAATCAGCATAATATGGTGAAAAGAGCACTGGATCTGGAGTAAAAGGTCCTTAGTTCAAATCCTGGCTCTCCCACTTACTACCTGGGTTAGCTTGTTCAAGTGACTTAGCCTCTCTGGCTCCTAATCTATGATCTTAGGAGCTACTTTTAGTTCTGAATTTACTATCTTAGGAATTCCTGAATATGAGTTTCTAAGCTTCTGTGGGATGTATTAATCCTACTTATCTAATAATAACATCTATTCCTAAAATGCTTTATGGTTGAGGTAGTATAAATATTATTATCCCCATCTTATAGATGAAGAAACTGAAGGTTAGACATTGATAAGGCTAATAAGAGTCAGAGTTGAGACTTGAGACATTTCTTCTGAATTTAAGAGAATTGGTTTATTTTATTCATTCATTCATTCATTTATGTATATATGCCAAAAACAATTTTTTGCAATGCTTTCATGCATTATTATGCTAACATTATATACATATTACTAGATTTTAAGCTATATGTTTTGATGGATAATGGTTTTGGAAAAATCAGAAGGGTGTTATGGTGGGAAAATAGAGTAGGCAAAGAAGAAAGGCAAGCATGAGCAACTTGTATTTGGAAGACAGGAAGACAGTGGCTAGAGTAGCCTGGCTAGAGTGGTGTGTTTATGATTGGGAGTCATTGGAGAGAAAGTAAAAAAAAAAAATCAGGGGCCACTACGTTCTTTATTTTGTTATTGATTCAAAAGGCCTTCAATGCCTCCTCCCTTTCCCTACTTAACAAGAGCTAAACTCCTTAGCCTGGCATTCAAAACTCTCCTTGGAGCCCACTTATCTTTCCAACCTCATTGCCTACTACTCTTCTATATAATCTATGTTCTAAACAGCCTACCCTGCTTACTGTCCACTAAACATAGCTTATTCTTATACATTTCTGCCTGTATTAGTTAAATCATGCCATTCCTCAAGATAATATTTGTTAAGTGCCTAGCACAGTGGCTGGCATATAATAGGTGCTTAATAAATGCTGCTTTTATTTTTTTTCCTTTCCTTTTCCTAGAGGACCGCCCAGCCTCCTCTCTAGCTATCTGAATCCTACTCCTCCTTCAAGACTATGTTTAAGGATGCTTTTCTCCACAAAAACTTAAGATCATGGAGTCAAATATTATGGAAGGGACCATACAAATTGTCTAAAATGGAAAGTCAGAGTGGGCATGTGACTTGTATAGATCAAATCTATAAGTATTTGTTGAGGAACTATTGTCTTCCTGGTACTCTGTTTGGATTTGCTGGGGATACAAAAGGAGAAGGCAAAGTCTCTGCCCTGAGAAGATGAATGTTGTTGATATTTTCCCTTCCTTTGTATATATTTGTATTCACTTTGCTAACACTGAGGCAGGACTCTGTTGCTTTACCCATACTTGGATCCAGGTCACAGTCCTGGCTGGCAGTCCCTCGGTGAGGAGAAACTCTAGCACATCAGAGCTTGTGGCCATAGTGGAGCAGGCACTCCCGTCACAGTTACAGGGCAGAAAAGAATTCTTGTGGTTGCTCACAGACCAGAGAACAGGCAAAAAGAGTAGTAAACACACCTCTCCTTAGATCATACAATGTTGGAAGAATGGAAAACTTACAGGTCCCTAGAAGTATCTCTGAAAACAGCTGCAAAAAATCCCAGATGCTTGGAACAATGCTCCCTCCACCCTGGAGGCAGAGCCTTACTTAAAGAGTTAAAAGTCAAGAAATAGGCTGGGAAAATGAGCTAAAAAATGGAAAAAAAAATCTGGCCATTGAAAGTTACTATGGTAACAAGGAAAATCAAAACACATACTTAGAAGAAGACAACAAAGTCAAACCTCTTACATCTAAAGCCTCCAAGAAAAATATGAATTGGTCTCAGGCCATGGAAGAACTCAAAAAAGATTTTGAAAATCAAAGAAGAGAGGTGGAGAAAAAATTGGGAGGAGAAATGAGAGGGATGCAAGAAAATGATGAAAAATGAATCAATAGCTTGATAAAGGAAGCACAAAAAATATTGAAGAAAATAACACCCTAAAAAATAGACTAGGCCAAATGATAAAAGAGGTACAAAAAGTCAATGAGGAGAAAAATGTGAAAAGAATTGGAAATTGAGAGAATGTCCAGCAATTGAGGAATGACTGAACAAATTATAGTATGTGATTATGATGGAATACTATTGTGCTATAAGAAATGATGAGCAGGATTCTCACAGAAAAACCTGGAAAGACTTACGTAAGCTGATGCAAAGTGAAATGTTCTGTGTACAAAGTAACAGCGATATTCCAAAATGATCAGCTGTGAATGACTTAGTTATTCTCAGCAATACAGTAATCTAAGACAGCTCTGAAGGACTTATGATGAAAAATGCTATCCATCCTCAGAGAAAGAACTGATGGTATCTGAATACAGATTGAAGCGTATTTTTTTTACTTTCTTTCTTTTTTCTTGAGTTTTTGTTTTGTTCTATGTTTTCTTTCACAACATGACTAATACAGAAATGTTTTGCATGACTACACATGTACAACCTATATTGAATTGCTTGCCTTCTCAATGTGGGGGGTGGGGAAAGAGGAAGGGAGAGAATTTGGAGCTCAAAGTTTTAAAAATGAATGTTAAAAATAATTTTTACATGTACCTGGGGAAAATAAAATACTAAATGAATTTTAAAAAAGATCAGGAAGGGAACCTGGATTTATAGAGATATTTTCCCCTCCTCCCTGTACTTCTCTACTCAGAAGCACTGAAATGACTTAGAAGACTCACAGAATTTGCACAATCATCTGCATGATGGGAAAAGGCGGTCATGGATTAAAAGATGAGAAGTCTGAGCTTTAGTAAGGGGAGATGTGCCATTTGATAGAAAAGAAAATGAAATGTCTCTTTTCACATTGGCTTCTTTCTCAACTTTTTTGTTGTCACTGCCAGCTTTTAGCAAGATTGTATAAAGTGGATATAATCACAGTAATAGCTCATATTTAGTCTTTTGCCTGAAAAATCTAGTCTGTGATCATCTCTCCCTCATCTGGACTCTTATACTTACTGTGCTCTTGCCACTTTTCGTAACTTGCCTCTTATTGTAAATTATTTTTTACTTATCAATGTCTTACCTTCTCAACTTGATTTCAAGCTCTAGGAAGGTAGGCCTTTGACTATGTACTATACATCTTTATTTCCTATATGGTTTTTATCACAGTGCCTTATACACAGCAGATGTCCAGGCTGACAAAGCACAAAGGGGACATTGCTGGTGCATCATCATCAAAGAACACTGTCTAAGGTGGAGAAATTGCATTTGACAAAGTAATTTTGGAGATGCCTACTGCTCCTATTTATGTTATACTTCCCTCTCTTTTCTGTGTTGACCTCTTTGGTTTGGGAGCCTTAATACTAACTCTTTTTGACTCCTGCTTAGCCCCTTGGACCTCATTACCCTAGGAGCTGAAACTTAAGTACATGTTTTATTTTGCCAAATCATGATTTGGACTACTCTTAGATTTTGCTCAGATGCTTTTTTTTCTTCTTTTTCTGTTAATTATCTTTAATCCCTGGAACATATTCTTTGTTTCCTTTCTGAGGGATG